>NC_088913.1:85462258-85763467 GCF_963576675.1 Euphorbia lathyris
GCCAAATAGTACTTTAAGCCTTATTTTTATGACTTATTTATATTTCTAACTTTTAAATATTATTTCCAAGTTTTAATTTTCATGCTTTATACTTACATTTGTAATTCAAAAACATTGAAAAATTATGAAATCAGTAAAATTATATATAAAAAAAATTATAGCTTTATGTTGCTTTCATTACTGTTATTTTTGGTATAATATTTTAAAGAATTGTTTTCCGACCGACCAGTCAAGTAACATCGGGATACAAAACTTTTGTTTTTATTTTCAGTTCTTGTAACGGTCGTCAATCACTTTTCGTTTTAGAATTCAAGTCTTGGGTGCATTTATTTTATTCAATTACCATTTTACCCTTAGAGAACTAGCTTCTCTGGCACGCCCCCACATTATTTTTTATCATTTTTAACTCTACACGTGTAACAAGGATGAAAATTGAGATATTTTAATATATCGCCAACACCCGACTTAAATAACTTGAGAATTTTTTTTTTACATTGAAACCTTAGCCACCTAAATTAATCTTAATTGATAACCACCTTAAAATGAAAATTTTCAAGAATAAAAGTTATTTAGTATCGTATTTACTATGAAAACACACTTTTAATTTTTCAAAATCATTATTTTTAGAGTTTTCTCCCTTTAAATATTAACTTTCGCTCTAATAAAAAACTTAAATAACCTCAAACCTAAAAAATTTGAAGAATCAAATTGTTTAAAATATTATTTAATTCTCGAAAATTTTCATTTTGAAGTCATTATTGGTCAAATTTGGAAAAATCAATAAAAATAAAAATTTTGCAAATCATATAATTCGGTTTGCAATAAAAAAAAATCACAAATACCGATCTGTAAAAATATAAAACTGCAAGATATTTATTTAAAATTGTTCCTAACAATAAGTACCTTCAATCTTCAAAAAATAAAATAAAAAACTTGATACAACTATTTAAAAGATAAAGAACAAAAATAAAAACAATTAAAAAGGTAAAAAACTCAAATGTGTTTCCTCGGTTACTATTTTACTTAAGGAATATATTTTTATACTATATAGTTTTCCCTTCTAAAATATTATCATGAAATTATGTGTCAACTTCCACACCCTCTGAACTTAATTTGGTTTGCATGTTCGCCACGTGTCAAATTAACTGAAACTGTTATTGCCGTATAGATGCTCGACATGTCATTGTAATATATATGTCATGCATGACCTTTGGACCTTGGGCAGCGGGCTGCTAGAAAACTTGGTGGATTAATACATCACGAAAACTACTCATGCTTATCATCTTTCACCTGCATTATTCATTTCACATGTTTTTAACAGTTAAAAAATATTTTTTAATATAGACATTACACTCGTCTTATAGTTACTAAATTAAAGTTTTAAAGTCAATTACGATCTTAATCTATCAAAATAATCAATTAGGTTTTTAAATTAAGTAAAAATTATCAACTGAATCTTCATCCTATTCTAAAATCAAAAGCTATGACTATTTGATATAGACTGTAATAATCTTTGTATTAGGTTAAAATGAATTTGGAGAAGATGGTTCGAAACTGTTCAACCGAATGATTTCAATGAAGCCTCAATTGATGATTTTTGGATAGTTATGCAATTTCTTAAATAAATAAATAAAAAGAGTAGTGCAATTAAATGAATAAAAAAATGAAGATCATTAATAAAGAGAGATAAATGGTATTTTAATTTATTTTTTATAAATTTAATGTAAATCAATCATTTTCTTATGTGTGATTTGGTCAAATGTGACTAATAATATGAATTGGAGGAAGTACTTCATTTGTTCCACAATATGTCTTTTAAGGTTAAGACACAAAATTAAAAAATGCAATTAATTTTAACTAAAAAACTTTGTTACCTTTATATTAATTGAATCTACTAGTTAATTTTTATCCATTTTCAAAATAAAAAAGCAACTTAAACATGAGTATATTTGGTAAAAATCAATTAATGTGCATCAATTGAATCAAAACGTTATGTAATGAAGCAAAAAATATATTCTAGAAAGATATCTATTGCGGAATGAAGAAATATCATTTTAAGAAAGTATAAGGAGCCAATTAATTAGTGTAAGGAAATCTAGTGACCAATATCCCATTTTAAATAAAATCAATTACCAATCAATCATTCTAAGAAAGTTCAATAAGTTAGCGAGATATTAAGTCAAATTTGAAATATGGCCATAAGAAACAACAATGTTAGTTCACTTGGTTAGTGATTAACCAATTGAATTTTTTAAGTGACGGTTAGACCTTTTTGGTATATTAGGATCTCACCTTATGATGATTTACTTCAATCAATCTAGATTTAACGGTCATTAAATTTATTTGGTCAATCACTGATGAGATATAGACGTAATTGTAATGGTAATGTTCACGTGGAGTTTGGTCAGTAGAATTTATAATGTATTTATTTACTTAATTTCAAGCGAGTATTACCTAATATCAAAATTTTCAAGATGAATTTTGTGGAATTAAAATTTGGAAGTAAAATTTTGAATTGGTTAATTTGGTTTGATCCAAAATTTTAACTTATTAAATTAATCAAAATTTTAATAATTTAAAACTAGTTTTTGACCCGTGCAATGCACGGATTCATCTTAATATATAAATATTAACAAAAATATAATTAATAATTACAATTAATGATATAAAAAAGGAGGAAGTGACACTTCAGCTCCATCATTACTGTTTTATATATTATATATAGATATGCAAAGAAATAGAGAGATTTTAGGGACTAATTTAAATTATGTAAAACTTTTAGATATAGATATGCAGAGAATTAGAGAGATTTTAGAGATTAATTTAAATTCTGTAGAACTCTTAGGGAGTGTTTGGTAGCTGCTTTTCGACCTCCTGTTTGCCTTTTCACTTTGAAAAGGAGAGTTTAAGGTGTTTGGTTAGACACCTCCTGTTTGCCTTTTGTAGCCGAAAAGTAGCTTTTTATAAAAGCAGGGAATTCCTGCTTTTTGGAACAGCAGCCTTTTCAAACAGCAAACAGCAAACCGTAACAGTAAACAGCAAACAGCAACAACAAACAGCAGGTAAAACAAACGGAGCCTTAGATATAGTACGGATAAAATAATCTTTTTATAAATAAATATAATAATATAACTAAAGTTAATATATTATATTTTTTATTATATTTTTTATTAGTAAAAAAGGAGGAAGTGTCACCTCAGCTCCATCGTTACTGTTTTATATTATATATATATAGAATATAGATATGCAGAGAATTAGAGGGATTTTAGGGATTAATTTAAATTATGCAGAACTTTTAGATATAGATATACAGAAAATTAAAGAGATTTTAGGGATTAATTTAAATTATGTAGAACTTTTAGATATAGTACAGATAAAATAATCTTTTTATAAATAAATATAATAATATAACTCAAGTTAATATATTATATTTTATATTATATTTTTTATCAGTAAAAAAGGAGGGAGTGACACCTCAGCTCCATCGTTACTGTTTTATATTATATATAGATATGCAGAGAATTAGAGAGATTTTATGGATTAATTTAAATTCTGTAGAACTCTTAGATATAATACGGATAAAATAATCTTTTTATAAATAAATATAATAATATAACTAAAGTTAATATATTATATTTTTTATTATATTTTTTATCAGTAAAAAAGGAGGAAGTGACACCTCAGCTCCATCGTTACTGTTTTATATTATATATAGAATATAGATATGCAGAGAATTAGATGGATTTTAGAGATTAATTTAAATTATGTATAACTTTTAGATATAGATAGGCAGAGAATTAGAGAGATTTTAGGGATTAATTTAAATTATGTAGATCTCTTAGATATAGTATGGATAAAATAATCTTTTTATAAATAAATATAATAATATAACTAAAGTTAATATATTATATTTTATATTATATTTTTTATCAGTAAAAAAGGAGGAAGTGACACCTCAGCTCCATCGTTACTGTTTTATATTATATATAGAATATAGATATGCAGAGAATTAGAGAGATTTTAGGGATTAATTTAAATTATGCAGAACTTTTAGATATAGATATACAGAAAATTAGAGAGATTTTAGAGATTAATTTAAATTATGTAGAACTTTTAGATATAGATATGCAGAGAATTAGAGAGATTTTAGGGATTAATTTAAATTCTGTAGAACTCTTAGATATAGTACAAATAAAATAATCTTTTTATAAATAAATATAATAATATAACTCAAGTTAATATATTATATTTTATATTATATTTTTTATCAGTAAAAAAAGAGAGAGTGACACCTCAGCTCCATCGTTACTGTTTTATATTATATATAGATATGCAGAGAATTAGAGAGATTTTAGGGATTAATTTAAATTCTGTAGAACTCTTAGATATAATACGGATAAAATAATCTTTTTATAAATAAATATAATAATATAACTAAAGTTAATATATTATATTTTTTATTATATTTTTTATCAGTAAAAAAGGAGGAAGTGACACCTCAGCTCCATCGTTACTGTTTTATATTATATATAGATTGCATTCAATTAAATTAGTTTGGTTTTGGTGTGATTTAACTAAGTGATCCAAATTTATCTCCTAGGTTGATATGGAATATTAGTAATTGATGTACATTTATCGTTAAATTTAGTCTTATTAGAATTTTAAGATGGAAATTATATCGATTTAAAACTTAAATTTAATTAAATTAGTTAGCTTTTTTAATGTATTTAGTTATTATATTTCTTTAAAGGTCTCTTATACTTGTTACTATTTGTTTGTGTTTTCCTAAAGTTATTTTACTTCAAACAATAGTTATATAAATGTTTAATGAAAATTCGAAAACAACTATTCATACTGATAGCTATTTTATAGATCTCAATGGGATGGCTTGAAGTTCGGGGATCGGAATATCGCATAATTCCATGCAAAGGCCTCTTCTAGATGATAAAAAAGAATCTCATTTGAAAACTAAACAAACACTGTTGGACCTGATAATATTTCTAGAGTGGTTTCGGATTATTTTACTAATTTGTTTAAGTGCCCGGACCCTTAATAAGGTGACAGTCTCGTTCAGGTTGTGGACTCCGAGCTGACGATTGAACAAACATTGTTTACTTACTGAAGGTTTTAGTAGAGAAGAGATCGAAGTGGCTCTAAAGCAGATTGATGCGATTAAAGCCCCTAGACATGATGACATGTCATCTATTTTCTATCGATCTTTTTGGAGCATTATTGGTAATGTTGTTAGTTTGGTCCTAGACTATCTTAACATGGGTAGTATGCCTTCAGATTTGAATCACACTGTAACTACCCTCATTCCTAAAGTAAAAACCCGACTGATATGAAAGATTTAAGACCTATAACTCTATACAATGTGTTATACAAGTTTATATCAGAAGTCATAGCTAACAAGCTTAAATTGGTGCTTTTTAGTCTTATTTGTGTCATTCAGTCGTCATTTGTCCCGAGAAGACTAATTATTGACAACGCTATTCTATCCTTTGAAGGTTTCCATAGCATGAAAAAATAGGATTAGGTTTCCAAATCATTTCACTAAGCTCCTTATGATGTGTGTTTCTACTGTTTCAATGTCTTTTCTGACTAATGACAAGTCAAAAGGGTGGTTATAGCCAACTAGAGGATTGAGACAATGGGATCCTATCTCCCCCTACTTGTTTCTTATTTGTGTAGAAGGGCTATCTGCCAACATCAGGGGAGAAGAGGTTGATGGAAATTTACATGGTATTGAAGTTACTAGAAATAATCCAAGTATCTCTCACTTATTCTTTGATGAAGGCTCGTTAATTTTTGGTAGAGCTTATAAACAAGCTTCAGGGCAAATAATTAACTTTGTGAAATCAGAAATATTTTTTAGTAGTGGGGTCTCGTTGCCTCATCATGGTCAAATTACTTATCTAGTGAATATGAACAAGATTAGGGAATTCCCTAAATACTTAGGTCTTCCCACAATCATCGAAAGATCAAAGAAGGTTATTTTTGCCTCAATAAAAGAAAGAATTTAGTGTCGTCTGAAAGGGGTGGGAGGAGCGTTTACTTTCGACCGGTGGTAAGGAGATTCTCATTAATTAGGTAATTCAATCCATAACTCAGTATATTATGTCCTATTTTCTCCTTCCGGATGACCTATGCTCTATAATTCAAGGTATGATTAATCGTTTTTGATGTGGAGGAAGTGACTCAAAATGACCTATTTATTGGCTCTCTTGGGATGCGAAGTGTAAAGCTAAGGTGGAAAAAGGATTGGGCTTCCGTTGGTTGAGATCTTTCAACCTCTCTCTACTAGGTAAGTAGTGTTGGCGAATAATGAAGAATTCAGACTTTTTGTGCTTAAGAGTACTCAAAGACAAATATTTCCCGAACAATGATTTCCTAAATGCCATAACAGGATCTAATCCGAGCTATGTTTGGAGGAGTGTCTGGGAAGCTAGAGGTCTCATTCGGAAGGATTTAGTTTGGAGGGTTAGTGATGGTAATAATATTAGAATTTTGATGGATAACTAGATCCCCACCCTAAATGTGATGAAGCCAATGGCTTCGCTTTATTCCCATCGACTTGTAATGGTTGGTAATCTAATTGACGATGAGAGTAACATTTGGGACATGGAAATGCTGTAAATGAATTTTGTTCCCTCTGAAATTACATAGTTAAGGTTCAGCCTCCCTATGCCTCTAGATGAAATGTATTTGAGATGCACCCCCAAACAGTTTTTTTTACTGTAAAATCATTATTTTATTGGAGAGCAGATTTGTGAGGTGCAACTCGGAGCAACGTCATCATCTGGATAGCATAACTAGGGATGGCAACGGGTACTCTACCCGCGGGTATCCGACACTACCAGACCCAGACTACCCGTACCCTGTATAAAAGGGTATGAGATCAAAACCATTACCCATTAGGGTAATGGGACGGGTATGGGAAGACCCCCCAGGGTACCCGATACCCATTACCCGTCATAAATTTTTTATATAATAAAAAATATTATTGTGTTTTAGATGTAAGATGTGAGATTTGAATACTAACTTTTTATTCTTTAACCATTAAGTGATACCACTAAACTATTTTATTTTTATTGATTAAGGTTTAATTTGTTCAATTTTTAAATCGATGATTTATTAAATTTATGCTTTGTTAAATTTGTAATATTTTTATTTTATTTATTGATTCTTAACTGGTAAGGGTATCCGCGGGTACCCATGAATTAAATGGAAAGGGTATGGAATGCAAAACATATACCCGTTAGGGTAATAGGAAGGGTACGGGTAATTAAAAAATAAAAGGTTAAGGGTTTGGGATTGAGATTGGCACTACCCGCGGGTACCCTACCCATTGACATCCCTAAGCATAATAACATCTAGAGATCCATGTGGAAACTAAACCTTCTAGCAAAAGTCCATCATTTTGTGTTGAAACTTTCAAAAGGCCTTCTTCCATGATTTTCCACACTTCAACATAGAGGCATCCAAACAAATAGGGACTGTCAAATTTGCAATGGAGGAAAGGAAGATGTTGCATATGTCTTCCTCAAGTGTGTTGGTGCTAAAGGAATTTAGAAGTTAGCAGGTATGAAGATGTGTTGGGATAAGGTTATAGCAGCTGATGTGGTCCAATGGCTAGGAGAATGTTTAGAAATTTCAAATAGAGAGGAGAGGGAGCTTGGTATTATGATCCTGTGATAGATATAGTTAGCCCAATATGACTATATAGAGGGGGTGAATAATATTTATTACCCTTTTAAAAATAATATCTTTTACTTAATAAAAATATGCATAGTAATATTAATTTGCAGTTTTAAAATATTTGCGGGATTAAATGGATGTGCAAATTAAATACTTCTTAGTAAAAGATATTAAGTATTGTCTTTGAAAATGTTTTTAAGCAAATATAATAAATATTATCATAATGAGATAGTTGCATAAAAATAAAGACAATAATTAAAAGATTAGGGATAGAAAAGTGCAACCACATGATTTATATAAGTTCAGTAACTACGGCCTACAACCCGTTCCCGAGAGAACCTCTCAAGATTTTCCACTGTGATTTGTTTAACGGTCAAGAATCAAGCATGCAGAACTCTTACAACTTAAAAGCTACCCGAGTAAATATATCCCTGATATTTACTTCCCTCAATCTACACATTTGATCTTTCTTACAAAAATGATGGAATGATAAAAAGATTCCTAATCACTCTATTCTCTTTAATCTCATTAGGAAGGAAAAAGAAATGGAAGAATACAAAATGAATACTTTCCCAACAATGGAGTATTCTTTCTTCACTAATTTTGTAAGCTCTTTCCTTGAATCCAAATGTGAGAATGTCTTTCTATTTATAGGTGAAAATCAAATAAAAGAGAGAGAGGAATTTGGGGAAGAAGATATGTTGTATTGATTAAAGAGTAACTGATACATTGTGTTGTTTGTATACCCAACAAACTCACGTGTATAGCTCGTGAGTAAAAAACAGATAAAGAAAAATACAGCTGTAAGTAAAATAGCAATAACAGTCCTTATACTTCTCAAATAACAAATAATAACAAGTATAATTTCTATAGCCGCCCCTCAAGTTGAAACAGGGAGGTTTCGACTTGAACTTTTAGAACCGCAGGAAAACAGATTCATCTTGGCCAAGGCAACTGACATCTGAGCACCAGTTAATGGCTTAGTCAATAAATTTGCAATTTGATGATAAGTTGGAATATAGGGGGTGGAGATGAACCCGGATTCAAGGTGTGAGCGAACAAAATGACAATCAATTTCCACGTGCTTCATCTTCTCATGGAACACCGGATTGGCTGCAATGAAGATTGCAGCTTGATTATCACAGTTCAATGGCACTGGTAATTGAACTGAGATATTGAATTCTGTCATTAAAAATGAAAGCCACTTTAATTCACAAGATGCTATAGACATAGCTCTATATTCAGCCTCAGCTGAACTCTTGCTAACCACACTCTGCTTTTTAGATTTCCAGGACACCAAGCAACTGCCAATAAACATACAATAACCTGTAACAGATCTGCGAGTGACTTTACATCGACCCCAATCTGAGTCACAATATCCTTCTAATTTGGTTAAATCTGTATCAGCATCATAGAAAAGACTAAGTGCTTCTGTGCTCTTCAGATACTTCACAACATGTCGAGCTGCTTCCATTTGAAGATCACTAGGATTGTTCATATATTGGCTAAGTTGCTGAGTAACAAATGCCAAATCAGGCCTGGTAAAGCCAAGGTATAACAACCTGCCTACCAATCTGCGAAACTGCTCTGGATTAGCATATGCGGGAGATGAGTCGTCCAATTGCAGGCCACTAGGGAAAGGATTAACGACTGGGTGAGCTGTATGTAACCCTGCATCTTGTATAAGATCTCTAATATATTTAGACTGGGAGATCATTAGACCTCTTTTTGATCGAGCAAATTCAATGCCCAAAAAATACTTGGCTTCTCCCATGTCTTTAATTGTAAAACTGATATCAAGAGCCCTCTTCACTTCTTCAATCAACAGTAAGGATGTGCCTATAATCAATACATCATCCATATAAACAATAAGAGCTAGAAAATTACCACCATTAGTGCTCTTTGTAAAAAGACAACAGTCATGGATTGACTTAGTGAAATTTAATTCAAGAAGTTTCTCTGTGAAAGCTTTATTCCACTGTCTCCCTGCTTATTTCAAGCCATAAAGTGATTTATCAAGTTTGCAAACGAGCCCTGGTGTAGGTAAATCATACCCTGCTGGTGGTACCATATAGAGCTCTTCATCAATATGCCCATGAAGATAAGCATTATTAATGTCAATCTGTTGAATGGGCCAATTATGGTGAACTGCAACAGCCAGAAAAATTCTTACTGTGGTGACCTTGGTAACTGGTGAGTAACTGTCATGGTAGTTTATGCCAAACACCTGGTCATATCCTCTTGCAACTAATCTTGCTTTGTAGCGAGCAACTATCCCATCTGAGGCATACTTGATTTTAAATATCCATTTTGAAGTAATAGCAATCTTCCCTTTTGGTAATGGAACTAATGTCCAAGTTTTGTTTTTCGCCAGGGCATCAATTTCTTGCTTCATGGCTTGTTCCCAGTGAAAATGCCCCTTGGCTTCTTTGTATGTCTTAGGTTCTGATGCATATGTAATGCAACTCAGGAAAGCCATGTGGGTAGGGCTGTATGTGAAAATGGGAGAATAATCATCATGGGAAACTTGGTTGATGACAAAGTCTTGCATCCATTGAGGATGTTGCACATTTCGAGTGGATCTTCTTGTAGGTATGGGTTGTGAGGATTAAGGAATGTTACTGATATGTGGAGATGAGATATGAGGGGAATCAACATTATTTTCTAAAGTTGAAATTTCTGGTAAGGCAATAGGTAAAGGGGATGATGTAGGTGACATGGCCGAAGTTGCAACTGCAAAAGGAAAAATACCTTCAGCAAACATTACATCTCTAGAAACACATAATTTCTCTGTGTATAGGTTGAACATTTTCCATCCTTTTTGTCCTCCCGAACCACCTACATAAACACATTTAGTAGATCTATCATCAAACTTTCCTTTCTGAGGGGTAGTATTTACTACATATCCCTGACAGCCAAAAACTTTAAACTGAGTGAGGCTTGGCTCTTTCCCATGCAGGACATAATAAGGACTCTGCCATTTTAGGACTTTGGTGGGGGATAAATTCAACAAAGTTGTGGCGTGGAGCATAGCTTCTCCCCAAAATATAATAGGCAGATTACCTTGTTTAAGTAAGGCTCGAGCTACTGTAGTAAGGCTTCTGTGTCTCCTTTCCACCACACCATTTTGTTGGGGTGTGTATGCACATGTGCGTTGGTGAATAATACCCTTCTTTCTCAGAATTTCTTGAGTGGCATTGCTGGTGAATTCAGTCCCATTATCTGTGCGAATGCATTTTACAACACCAGCAAACTGAGTTTGAACAAAAACAAAAAACTAATCCAGTAATGAAGTGACCAGATCCTTTGTTTTGAACAGAACAGTCCAAATCATGCGAGTATAATCATCCACAATTGTAAGCATGTACCTGTCTCCACTCAGAGAAACTGTTTTATATGGTCCCCAGCAGTCAATATGTAGTAAATCAAAAGCTTTGGTGGTTTTAATATGACTATATGGGAAAGGTAATCTCACCTGTTTTGATCTCAAGCAAATATCACAATTCTTAAAACCAATGCCAGTATCCTTACTAAGAGCAGAGATATGAGATAGTTTTTCTTGAGACATATGCCCTAGTCTTTTGTGCCATAGATTTATATCTGTTTCGATATGATCTTGAGATGCAAAAACAGAATTAACAACTCCTAGATGCTCAACAACACCATCATCAAAGGAATTATCATTTAGGTAGTATAAGCCATGTTTTAACATACCTACATCGATAGCTTTGGCACCTTGTTTATCCTGCAATAAGCAATGAGCGGCAGAGAAAAGCACTGAAATACCCTAGTCTTGAAGCAAACGACTAACAGACATCAAATTATACTGGAAGTGAGGAATGAATAGAACATTAGTGATTCTGAACCCCTTTTTAAGTTGAACATCTCCCTTCAGGTTTACTAATTGGACTTCACCAGTTGGCAAGAAAACTTTCTTAGGTACTTCCAGCTTAACTATATTCTCCAAAATATTGTAATTGTAGGTCATGTGTGTAGTGGCCCCTGAATCCACTATCCACTCAACAACATTACTAGGTGAAGTTGATTGGGTTCCTGCACAAACCCCAGCAAAAGCAGAAAATTCTGGAGAACTGCATCCATCTGGTGAATATTTGCCACTCTTAAGTGCACGTTGTACCTCTCTTTGCACCATTTCCTGCATAGTTTCTGCTCTTGGTTGTGGTTCAGAATCAGGTTCAAAATCATCCAGTGGAGATGAATACTCTGCTTGCTCTTGCGTCATATTTGCTTGATGTTTCACTGGCCCCATAACTCTTTTGCCCTTGAACCAATCAGGATATCCCTTAATTCTGAAACATTCAGATCGGTCATGGCCACTTTTCCTGCAATAATTACAAAACTTCTCATCCTTGTTGCGAATATTGCCTCCTGCAGTTTTATTAGTGCTACTATAGCTATTAGAGCTATTTGATGCTGAAGCAAAATTGCTATTAGCCATCTGTCGATTGTTACTTCCATTTCCCTGTCGTTTGTAACTATCAACTTTGTTGTTCTGAGATCTAGAACCAACTGACAGATTTACAAAATCTGTGTGTGCCATCTCCGTCACGCTTCGTTGCTTTTCGATTCTCATCAACATTGAATAAGCCTTGTTTACTTGTGGTAGAGGGTCCATCAATAAGGTTTGATCTCTGACATGATCAAATTCTGGATCTAAACCAGATAGAAATTGCATAAGTTGCTCCTCCTGAGCTTGATCTTGTGCAATTTTCCTCGATTCTCCACATGTGCAAGTGATTGGAGGCTTAACAATAGCATACTCATCCCACATGCGTTTCAATTTGTTGAAAAATTCAACTAAAGACATACCTCCTTGTGTTGTGCTGCATATCTCCCTTCGAAGTTGAAAAATCAATGGACCATTACTTTCACCATATCGTTCTTCAATTTCTTCCCACAAATTTTTTGCAGATGTGGAATGTAAAAATACATCTCCTAGATCTCGACTCAGCCCATTGATTATCCAGGAAAATACCAGATCGTCGGTTTCCTTCCACTTCAAATACGCATCTGATGTAGTATCCTTTGGAGCTTCATCCTTAAGGATGTAATTTGATTTTCGTTTGGCACTTATCGCCAATAACATGGATCTGCGCCATGGAATGTAGTTCTTCCCATTAAGAACAGTACTGACGAGCACAAGGCCTGGGTTGTCAGCATGTGTGTTGTAACTATTTGAATTCGAATTCGGATTCGGATTAGAACTCATCTCTTCTGTATCCGATGAATCAACTTCTTCTTCCTAATTGCGATTTACAGATCGATCTGTATCTTCCAGATCGTAAGTCGATGTTTCGCTCTCTCCTTCTTCCTTTTTGTTGAGATCAGAAATCAAAATTGATGCATAAGATTTTTTTCTCCTTGTCATTCAACTTCATTTTGCAGATCATGCCATGATGCTCTGATACCATGAAAATCAAATAAAAGAGTGATAACCCGCGAGGCTAAACCGGGTCATACTCATTTCGCAGGCCCAGCCCATACTTAGACCTATGGTCTAAGATCGGATGAGACCCGAATAAAGGAAGCGGGCGCAGCGAGTAACCGCCCCGAATGGGACCCGAATAAGCGGAAACGGGTGAAGCGAGTAACCGCCCCGAATTCCTAAACGGAGCATCAAGACTCCCACTCAGAACCACGTTCGTTGCCATGAAAGCCACGAAAGGGACATGGCCTAAAAAGGGAGAACCGCCCTCAGAACGTGGCCCACTAAGGAGTAACCGCCCTCGGCGGTTACCTAAAAAACACCTATAAAAGGCCTTAAGAACGAGGGAAAAAAGTACGCTCATAATTTTCCCCGCAATACTATTGTCAAATTACCAACCTTCTTACAAAAACTGACTTGATCGTCGGAGAGTTTTTCCGGAGATCCTGTCTCCGGTTCTGTTTTGCAGGTAACTCTGGCAGAGAATATCAAATCGGATCCGGCAAGTTATCATTGGTGCGGTGAACGTGGACCTTTTTTACCAACATTTGGTTAAAGGTACGCGAAGAACATGTCAGAACCATCACGAACGACCGGCGTTACCACTAGATCAACCAGTATGAACTCCAGGGGACCACGGATTGCGAATTCGCAACCTACAAGTACACAGCCTGTGGTGCCTAGCTCATCGGGTCCTTCGGGACAATTGAGTCCCTTATTGGAAGTCCAAGTGCAAACTGAGATGGAAATGTCCAATAGTGATTTCGTGCAGATGGCAGGACAAGTCTTGGCTTCGAACATGAGCCAGGCGGCTGGGGATCGAATGATTAATTTACTAACTGCCCTCGCCGAACACAATACCGCCGTGGCGGCTGCTCTTCAAGAACCTGTGGTTATCTCAACACAATCACCGACTATCCCTGTCATATCGGCCCTCCCGTAGCCATCTCAGGCGCCAAATCAAGTGGGCCAGAGTAGTCGCACAAACCCACACAGCCACCCGAGCAACTACTCGCACCCAGATCTCATTACGACGATACATCCGACCTGGCAGCCATCCCAACCGTTGCCAGGAGTGCAAGGCACTCTTCCACTACAGCAAGTGGAACCTTTTCCTCACAGACATTCGGAGTTGATGACTCCTGGGCGAGAGCACACATGGAACTTTGATCCTATAACGGGACAGCGGTTAGTCCCCCAACAGGCACACGTCTCAACACCGATGGGCGGGTGGATGCCACCCAGAATTCACCAGCAGCGGATGGAAGAAGTCCGGCGAATACCCGATATTGACTTAGAAGATCAATTACGAAGCATGATGGAGCGAATGGGGTACTCGCCTAGGCCGAGAGCAGAGGTCCAGAGCGATTCACCTTTTGCCCCTTCGTTGCGGGAATTCATTCCAGATCACAGAATCAAAGCGCCCGCGATACCTAAATACTATGGGGATCCAAATTCTGATCCTGAGGCTCATGTCAGGAACTACAGAGAACTAATGGATGTTGCAGGAGCGAGTGAAAGCATCATTTGCAGGTTATTCTCGATAACTTTGGGCGGAGCCGCATCTGATTGGTTTCGATCTTTACCCGCAGAATCTATTCATAATTGGCATCAATATAGTCGGGATTTCTGTGCGAAATTTGTGGGCTGTAAAGCAGCGGATGTGACGGATAGGCAGCTAAAGGAGATCAAACAGAGGAACTATAATTCCCTAAGGGAATTTGTTGTCGCATTCAACGATATTCTGGTGCGATTGCAAAACCCGGATATCGTGAGCATCCGCAACATCATGGCAGATGGAACCACAGATTGGAGTATGCGGGAGGAAATCATCCGCAACAAGCCGCGCACAGTGGCCGAACTCATGAAAATAGCAAAGGAATTCATGGAAGTGGATGATGTCAACAGGGAACATAGGGCTCAAACCCGGCGAGAAAGAGATGCCGTTAGATCCACTTCGGACAATCGGCGCCAGACCCAGTCCAAAAGTAATTTTGTTCGAAGAGGCGATCGCCCCTTTCAAAGTGGCGGATATCAGACACCATTAAATACGACTCGCCAGGAGGTGTTACTTTGGATCGAAAAGAGCCCCCTGAAGAAGGATGTGCGGTTCCCCGAGGTAAAAGGTCGAACCAGTTTGGGGCGACATCCTAACAAATATTGCAGGTTCCACAGATTGAACGGCCACGACACGAACGATTGCTATGAATTGAAGAAGGAGATTGAAAGGCTAATCGAAAGGGGCAAGCTGAATCAATTTGTACGAAAGGAGACTAGTGACGAGAAAGCAACGTTACCACATGAAGAAGAGGCAAGGCCCGAAAAGAAGCAGAAAAAAGGAGTGATAAACGTGATAGCAGGCGGGATCTATGAGCCTCCAACAAAAAGAGCTCGCCGTAAACAGCGAAAAAGCAACACTCATAGGGGGGATGCCCTCAATTACTCATTCGCGTGAATCACGGAGCCGCATGCGGATGCTTTGGTGATTACAATGGCTGTAGAAGGATGGGACGTCAAGCGGGTCCTTATTGATACTGGCAGTTCTTGTAATGTTATTACTCGGACTGCATTCAACAAGTTGGGAATTAATGACGAGCGAGTGGAACATACATTCATGGATGTAACAGATTTTGGGGGTCAATCCTCTCAAACAAGTGGACAGGTGGTGTTGGAGGCAGAAATGGGCGATAAAAAGCTAAAATGGCGAGGTGATTTAGAATTCGCAATTGTTGATCTCCCATTGGCCTACAACATAATTCTGGGACGCCCATTCCTGTCAGAAACGGAGTCGCTCATCTCAATGAAGCATTTAACATTACATTTACCAACACACCAAGGGCGAGTCATAGTTGAAGGTGATCAACTTGTATCTCAACATGCCTATACATTGTCACTTGAACCAAAGCCAGACGAGGAAGATAGGGTAGAGGAGAAGTTGCCAGCGGAAGCATTTGGAGAAACGGAACTATTCGCCATCTCAAGAGACAAAAATGTGCGAATAGCGACGGGCCTCCCCGAAGAAACGAAGAAAGCCATTGCCGAGGTGCTGGTCCAATGTGAGTCGGCATTTGCCACCCCAAATGAAATACTGAAAGGAATAAGTCCAGACGTAGCAACCCATCGTTTGAATGTAGACAAAGGTGCAACCCCAGTGCGACAGAAAAAGAGAGGACATGCTCCTGAGCGGCAAAAGGCGATTGAAAAAGTAGTGGCGGATTTGCTAAAGTCAGATGCAATTCGAGAAGTCACCTATCCGGAGTGGTTAGCCAATGTGGTGCTAGTCAAAAAGCCAAATGGAACGTACAGAATGTGAGTCGACTTCAAAGATCTGAACAAGGCATGTCCGAAGGATATGTATCCGCTTCCTAACATTGATATATTGGTAGATGGAACTGCAGGATATGAAGCTTTATCATTCACCGACGTGAAATCCAGTTACCATCAGATACCCATGGAGAAGGCGGATGAAATCAAAACATCGTTCATAACTCACCAGGCGACTTATTGCTTCAAGGTGATGCCCTTTGGATTGAAAAACGCGGGAGCAACATACCAGAGGATGATGAACAAGATATTTTCAGACAAATCCGGCGAGAACTTCTCGATCTACGTTGATGACATGATCATCAAAAGCAAGAAAATGCAAGACCACCCGCAGGATATCAAAGAAATCCTGGAAGTGCTAATCAAATATGGCCTCAAATTGAACCCAGAGAAATGCACATTCGGAGCAAGAGCGGGAAAGTTCCTGGGTTTCATTGTTAGCGGCAAGGGAGTTGAGGCGAATCCCGAGAAGGTTAAAGCAGTAATGGAGATGAAAACGCCGAGGAGCATAAGAGAAGTACAGAGACTAAATGGGCGGTTGGTGGCATTAGGGCGATTTTTATCATGCTCAGCTAGGAGATGTCTACCTTTCTACAATGCCATCAAAAAATCCAAGTCCTTTGAATGGACGCCGGATTATCAAGAAGCATTCGAGGGGATAAAGCGATTACTGTGTTATCCGCCCTTAATGAGTAGGCCGGAGGATGGAGAAGATTTATTTCTCTATGTATCCATCACCAATATGGCGATATGCACTGTGATGGTGCGAGAAGAAGAAGGGCAACAATATCCAGTGTACTACGTGAGCAAAGTCCTGAAGGATGCAGAACTCCGGTATTCGAAGTTGGACAAAATGGCCCTCGCAGTGATAACCACGGCGGCTAGATTGAAACCATACTTTTAGGCGCATACTATCATTGTGAGAACTGGCATCCCAATGCGAAAGGTATTACAGAAACCTGACGCATTCGGCCGGTTGATGGAATGGTCAATTCGCCTGGGAGAATTCGATATTCGCTATGAAGGGAGACCAGCGCTAAAGAGCTAAGTACTCGCCGATTTCGTGAACGAATTCACCTGGGATGACGATGAATGTCCGAAGGCACAAAAAGAAGAGTGGAGCATGTACACAGATGGGGCATTATCTACAGATGGAGCTGGGCTGGGAGTCGTCATCAAGGGCCCGGAGGTTATTCGCCTGTGCTATGCAGCAAAATTAACTTTCAAAACTACCAATAATGCCGCAGAGTATGAAGCAATGATATGCGGATTGAAGTTGCTCAATGAACTCACCCCAGAAAGAGTGGTAATCTACAGCGATTCCAAACTCATGATAAACCAGATCACAAAAAATTATCTGGTGAAACAGGAGGAGCTAGTAAAATACCATCAGGTAGTCGGCAGATTGACACAAGAGTTAACGCACAAGGGAGTCGTTTGGGAGATGGTGCATGTTCCGTGAGGCCAAAATGCAAAGGCTGATGAATTGGCAAAAGCAGCGACAAGTAGAGAACCATGGAGTCAAAAGGCATGCAATTTGGAAATAAAATCGGCACCAGCATTCGAGGTCGATCAGATTATGGTCATCGAAGAACTGGAAGACGATGAAGATTGGCGGATGCCCATTCGCCAATATCTGGAGCAGGGAGATTTACCGGTTGATAAAAGCTTAGCCAGAAAGCTAATTGGGCAGTCAGCTCGATACTCAATTCGGGATGGAACTTTGTATCGGAAATCGTACACATGTCCATGGTTGAAATGCATTAGTCGCAACGAAGGAGACTACGTGCTGCGATAATTACATGAAGGAATTTGTGGCGCGCACGAAGCTTCGGCGGCGTTGGCAAGAAAGGTCAAACTGATGGGATACTACTGGCCCAAGGTGGTGGAAGAATCCCAGAAGATGGTTGCGGAATGTCACAATTGTCAAATACATGCGAATGAAAAGCATGTCCCCGGAGCCGAACAAATCGCTATAATGACGGCGTGGCCATTCGCAACATGGGGAATCGATATAGTGGGTCCATTCCCAGAAACGACAAAGAAAAGGAAGTACTTGATAGTCACAGTTGACCACTTCAGCAAATGGGTAGAAGCGGAGGCAGTAACCGCACAAACACCTGAGCGAATGATCGAGTTCTTACGAGAGAACATTATCATGCGATTTGGAATCCCGCAAAAGCTTATAACCGACAATGGCACCCAGTTCAACTGTGGCAAGTTCAAAGCATACTGCGAAAGCATGGGGATCAAAAATCATTTTTCTTCTGTAAACCATCCCCAATCGAATGGTATGACGGAGGTTACCAACAGGGCCATGATTCAAGGCATCAAGAAGCGGCTAGGAGACAAAAAAACAGGTTGGGCGGATGAGATACCCCATATGTTGTGGGCATACAGAACCTCTGTAAAGGCAGCAACAGGCGAAACACCTTTCTCGCTAGTTTATGGAGCCGAAGCAGTCCTACCTGTTGAAATCAAGTCGCCCACAGATCGGATAATTTATTATTGCGACACACAAAATCCTATCAACATTAGAGATGCTTTGGATTCTGTGGAGGAACGAAGAGAAAAAGCTTACATGCGAATGGCAGTATACCGCAATAGAATCAAGAAATATCATGACAGAAGAATGCGAAAAGTAATAATCAACGAGAACGACTTGGTCTTGAAAAAAGCGGATAAAATACAATCCAGAGATGGCAAAGGCAAGCTGGGCGTCAACTGGATCGGACCATACAAAGTATCCAAGAAGCTGGGACCAGCCACTTTTGAAATAGAAGAAATGAGCGGAAAGAAGCTCCCGCGCACCTAGAATCTAGAGAATCTACGCCTATATAAAACGGCCGAGTAGTTCGAGGAAATGACGAGTACTCTTTTTCCTTTTATGAGTTTTTCCCATTGGGTTTTCTGATAAAAGGTTTTAATGAGGCTTTGATCCCACACAGTTGGTGTACCTATGTAATAAACCTTTTCTCTTTATCAATAAAGGTATTCAATTATTACATTTATTCAATATGTTACGCCCGAATGCGGATTGTTCTTAAAAACACATAAATGTGTTGCCTATTAAAGAAAGGCGGATGCATGATTACGCATCACTCGCAAAACCCTTAGGGTTAAACTCAAAAAACACATAAATGTGTTGCCTATTAAAGAAAGGCGGATGCATGATTACGCATCACTCGCAAAACCCTTAGGGTTAAACTCAAAAAACACATAAATGTGTTGCCTATTAAAGAAAGGCGGATGCATGATTACGCATCACTCGCAAAACCTTATGATTAACCTTATGATTATATTATTTTCGAAAGAAAAATAATAGAGTAAGGCATAAAATTAAGCGAATAAACGAGTACTCAAAAATTGCAAAAAGGGTTTGGCCACCCTAGCGAAAGCAAAAATTACTATGAAGAATTACAAGTATGAAGTCGGCAAAAGGCAAGGATCATACATGAAAATAAAGTGACAGTAATCGCACGTATAGGCAAAGTGGCAAGTGAAAGAAAATTAATATATACGGGCAGTTTGTTACATACAAAAAGTCCAAATATAAATTAAACTATGCTACAGCTTCCTCTCCTTCACCCCTATTGCTTTCCTCGCCTCCAGCGACTCCCTCATCTCCTCCAGTGGGCGGATCTACTTCAAGCGAATCCTCAACCCTCGAATCAATAACTGCTTCAGAGGGCGGTACCTCTTGCTCAGGCTGAGAGATGTCCTGCGGTGCCCCTTCTTCCGCATTCTGGGTAGGGACCTCGCCGATAATTGGAGATTCCTGAAAACTCTTCCAATCTAAGAGGAGTACCTCATCCATATCAGCATTCTCGGCTTCCAGCTTGTCCCACTTCTCAGTTAAATCCTTTTCAGGGATGGGAACCTTGGGGCGGTTAAGTACGAGACCCTAATGTCCATGCTCATAAGCGGCATGAATCCGCTCCCCATACCAGTAGATGCGGGCACCGTCTTCAGCCAGAATTTCCTCAGCCCTCTTCTTTTGTGTCTCCTTGGAATCAGCTAGATCATCGAGGGCCTTTCGCAGCTCATCGGACTTAGCCTGAAGAGATTTAAGAGCCTCCTCCTTCTCGCTCACAGCCTTCTGAAGGGCGCCTTCTAGGACCTTCACCTTCCCTTGGACATCATCATAAAGCGACTTCTGAGTCGCCAATTCAGTACCAAGACCTTCCAACTCCTTGGCTCGCTCGGCATCCCTTCGGAGAATGCCCTCAGCGAAATTGATAATCTGCATATAAGACGGCTCACGAATAAAAAAGGGCGAATAGAAATAGGCGGTTACAATGGACGCAAGATCCTTGAAAGAGAATGACAAGCAACAATATACCTCTACAGAACGCTTCTCGATCCCCTCCACAGCGGTAGGGAGCGGTACTTGTTCGCGCACACGGGAAGCAGAGGGAAGCCGCCCGAGGACATTGCATATGGAAGAGACAATGTCCTTGCAAGAAAAACTCACGGCCATGCCAAAGGTCCTAGTCCACCATCCGCTGATGTCGGGAATTGGCTGCAAAGGCGTAAAGAAAAATATCAAGAGAACAGCAGATAGCTCATGAGGAAAAAAGTAGCAATATAGAAAGAGGGAATAGATCAGGATACCTCATGAATTGGGGTACTGCTCTTTCCTTTGGATGAGGCGGATACGGGTGTACCGCCAACAGTAAGGGACACAGAGGTGTTCTTCTTCTTGGGACGAGAAGACTCTGTATCCGCACTTATCTTCCGCTTCCTCGTCAAAGGAAGATCCTCGGAGGCAGAAGCGAGACCTTGTGAAACGGAGGCCCTTACAGGAGAAGCCGCCTCAATGGAAGGAATCGTTCCTCCAGAAGAATCCGCCCCTACAACGGAGGCGGTTCCCGCCATCCGCTTCTTCCTTCTCGCTAGGGCTTTAGCCTCCCGATCTGCAGCGATTTGAGATAAAGGATCACCCCTGCAAAGGGTTAAAGGAAATCATCAACTTGGAAATAAAAAGTACCTTGTACAAAAACGCGATAAGGGATATAGACCACGCGATCCCCCTCGCGGTAGGCAATCGCTACTCGGCTCCTTAGCATATGGAAGGCCTGATCATATGTCCATACAAAAGGAGGGGTACTCTTCAGGAACTTGATGACGGCGGATTCTTCCTCGCTGGGATAACCGAAGTTCAAACTCTTCACATTGGGCCGGCCCCAATGGCGAAGGAAGTTCGGATTTCCCTCATTAAACTTGATAAAAAAGTAAGAGCGATCCCACTCGCGGATCTTGTTCAGTTTCTCGTCAAAACCATAGTATCCGCTCTGGCGGATGAAAGTGAAATACCCCGCCGAACTCTTGAAATGATGAAGCTTGGAGAAAATTTTAAGCAAGAAAGGAACCTCCAAACAATCCGCCAGAAATTTATCCAGGGTCAAGTCGGCCCATCCATTTAGATGTAACTGCCCGGGTGCGATTCCGTAACCGCCGAGGATGGAAGCAATCTCATCCGCCAGCGGATAAGTGAAGCCGCAGATAATCTGGGCGACGAAAATGGTGAAATACCCCTTTGGGTAATCGCCCGGTCCTCTATCCTCCCCGGGAATGATGGTCTCGAGACCTTGGAGCCAAGGATATTGCACCCGCAAATCCTCAATGGTCTCGCGACAAACTAGGCTTCCCGACCTGTCCCTCTTTGGTAACAAACGGGGGGTTGGGACAGGTGGCGGAATCAACTTCTTAGGGTCAAAACCTAGACCCTCGTCGGTTGTATTCGCCAGGTGGAGGAAGTCAGCGGGGTGGGAATCAGACCCATGAGAACTGGTTGAAACTTCATCAACCATCTCATCAACTTCATGAGAAACCTCGCGGACGTAGCTCTCATCGAACGGTGCGAAGTCGAGGTCGGGGTTCGACATGTTGAGGAAAAGAAATAAACAGAAGTAAAAAGCCGAACGAGGTACAAATTATGAAGAGAAAAACTTACATGGGAAAGACAACACAGAGAAATGATGGAAATAAGAGGTCAACGCCGGAAAAGATGACGCCGGAAAAGAAATAACGAAAGTGGAAAAATTCACAAGTTTTTGAATTTTGAATAGACAAGCGAAAACGAAGCGTCCCCTATGAACAGACCCTAAAGGGCTCTTGTATCAAACTAAAGGGGAGGCATGTGATAACCCGCGAGGCTAAACCGGGTCATACTCATTTCGCAGGCCCAGCCCATACTTAGACCTATGGTCTAAGATCGGATGAGACCCGAATAAAGGAAGCGGGCGCAGCGAGTAACCGCCCCGAATGGGACCCGAATAAGCGGAAACGGGTGAAGCGAGTAACCGCCCCGAATTCCTAAACGGAGCATCAAGACTCCCACTCAGAACCACGTTCGTTGCCATGAAAGCCACGAAAGGGACATGGCCTAAAAAGGGGGAACCGCCCTCAGAACGTGGCCCACTAAGGAGTAACCGCCCTCGGCGGTTACCTAAAAAACACCTATAAAAGGCCTTAAGAACGAGGGAAAAAGGTACGCTCACAATTTTCCCCGCAATACTATTGTCAAATTACCAACCTTCTTAGAAAAACTGACTTGATCGTCGGAGAGTTTTCTCGGAGATCCTGTCTCCGGTTCTGTTTTGCAGGTAACTCTGGCAGAGAATATCAAATCGGATCCGGCAAGTTATCAAAGAGAGAGAGGAATTTGGGGAAGAAGATATGTTGTATTGATTAAAGAGTAACTGATATATTGTGTTGTTTGTATACCCAACAAACTCACGTGTATAGCTCGTGAGTAAAAAACAGATAAAGAAAAATACAGCTATAAGTAAAATAATAATAACAGTCTTTATACTTCTCAAATAACAAATAATAACAAGTATAATTTCTATAATAGGCAAATGGAGAGTGATGTTTCAACATTTGTGCTAAGGAAAAATCGCTAATTTTTGGAATAAGGCCTTCCTAAAAATATCAGTTCTCGTCATTGCGATCTTCTCTTTCTTGAATTCGGCCAACAAATGGATGCGTTGTCTTTGATTTGTTGATTTGAAGACTATAGTGTGTTGTAATTAACTTGGATTTCTACTTGCTTTATTAAATTAGTCTTCATGATGCCATATCTTAATATTAACTCCATAAAGTAAGTGTTCTTTATAACACATCAAAGATTAACTCCATAAAGTGAATCAAGTACAAATAGTAGTGTTATTTACCAAATTAATCCCCTTTAAAGTCACATTGCAAAATCAACATTAATCATAAATGGTTTGAGAATTAATTTGATAAATACATACAACATTATGCATAGTATTCAACACTAAAATGGAGGAGTACGTGACACATGAATATTTTTAATTTATTCTACAACTCTTGGCCGAATATACATGCACGTAAATACTTAATAATATTACCTCAAAGATATACCAAATATACTATTTAGTCCTTTATGTTTGAGTTAAATTATAAAGTGTATTTGATTAATGGTGACATGTATATATGTTTATGTATATATGAAACTATTAAATTATGGACACAACTTTTTAATAAAGACTTTCATACATGTATGATTATTTTTTAGTAAAAAATATTCTAACCTTTGTTAATAAATCTAAAAAATAATTTATTTATTACAAGCCTTTTAATTAGATATATTCATGGAATAATTATTATCTAAGACTTAATTTGATTAATTAAAATATAATAATCTATTTTAAAATTTAATCGTGTAATTATCAAAATCAGGTATTTAACAAATTTGGTTCAGATGAAATCTATTTATATAATGCGGAAAATTGTTAGATCTTATTCTATTAATTGGAAAGGCCATAAGCCTTTTATTTGAGTGAAAAGTAGCAAATACGAATTTAAATTCTTATGTTTCTATTATGCATGATCTTAGCCCTTACAAGGTTTGGCGTCCTCCCCCAATTGGCATTATTAAACTTAATTGTGATACATCCTTGGAGGGTAATGGCGTTAGTGCAATGGTGGGATTGTTTGTTAGAGACTCAAATGCTAACGTGCTTGCTACATCGGGTACTATTTTACCTAATTGTTCTTTAGTTGAAGCAATTGAGCCATATGCTATTTTGAGGGTCTTATCTTTGTCCGAGATTGTGGCTTCACGACTATCTGCATCGAATTAGGTGCCAAAATAGTAGTGGATGCACTTTCTCAAGGCCCTATGCCCCAGTCTTCTCTCCATTTCATGTATATAGATGTGTTGAAATGTGTTCTTCCTTCTTCCATATGTACTTTCCGTTTTGTCTTTAGAGAGGTTAATAAAGTAGTTCATAATTTATCTAGTTGAGCTACAAACCTTAATTCCCCTATTTATTTGATGGAGGATCACCTTAGTATCATTTGGAATCTTATATGCAACGATGCTTATGGTTCATTAATATATTTTACCTTCTTTTATATATATTAGAACAAAAAATTATTATATAAGCTTAATACCTTCGCAGCTCCCTTAACTTGTCATTTTTTTTTTCAATTTGCCTCCCAACTTAGAGGACAACCCAGTAGCCCCCCTCAACTAACAAATGTAACACTTCATGTTCCTTTATGTGCCTACATAACATTGATTAGCCCCCTCAATCAACTCACCAAATGTAACACTTCGTGCCCCTTAGGTTTATATGTCTCTTTCAAAGCAATGAATGAAAGGTTCACATCAAAATGCAGAAGGTGTATTGGAATGTATGCAGGAGGTGTATTGGAAGGTATACTCAATGCCATATAGGCACATAAGGGGGCATGAAGTGTTTCATTTTTTAGTTAAGGGGCTAATAGGTTATCCCTTAAGTAAAGAGAGAAAAGTGAAAAAATGACAAGTTGATGGAGCTACGAAGATATTAAACCTATTATATAAACTAACAAAAACTCATGCGTGATTCATTTTCTATGATATTTATAGATATTGTTTTAAAATAGTCAAACGAAAGTATTTATAATTCGATGCTTTTTACTTGACTAATTAACTTTTTCTTAATTTAGTAAATACTAAGACAAACCTACATTTTTTACTATAAATAATTATATTGAAAATTCTTGTCCTATTATTTCTAATTGAAAATCTATCAAAATAACCTAAAATAGCCACACATGAAATATCATTGACTTAAATCTTCCATCTCATATCATTATTTAAAACCTTTCTTCATCTTTTTATATATTTTTTTTCAATTTCTCCTTAACTTTTCTTTAAAAAAATGCATTTTGGATCCAGAAAAATGCACATATTTAGGATGTTGGTAAGTAATAATAGCCAAGCAATTAGCAATTCTGCTTCTCATCCTATAATTTGCATACCGGAGAATCAAGAAATAATACAACCACATGGTGTATTTACAAAAGAAAATCCTCTTGATTTCATATTTCCAATAATACTTCTTCAAACTATATTGTTATTCACTATTTCCCAGATTGTATATTTTCTTCTCAGGCCTTTGAGACAGCCAAAATATGTTTGCAACATTTTGGTAAGTTTTTGCTATATAATGTCATCGATATTTACACATTTTCGTCGCTAATGATTAGCGATAATGTATCCACCACATATACGTAGAAGGCAATTGAGGAACTATAAATGTTTACCTATAACACACACACACACACATATATATACACACACCAATCGATTTGATACTGTATACCTACTATACGTTTATATGTAATGAAAAATAATACCACCGTAAGAAATTAACAGTTTACCAACAATTCAATGACGTCAGTATTTACATATTGTCGTTGTTAATCGATATTAGCGACGACTACCCACCATATATACATAGAAGGCAATTCAGGGACTATAAATACAATCTAGCTTTCTCTCTCTCTCTCACACACACACACATATATATATACACACACATACCAATAGATGTGATGTCGTATATTTAACATTTGTTTTTCCACCTTTATAATTCATTTATTTATGCTATTTCTGAAATGTTTTGTGCTACTTTTGTTAAAAGTATAGGCTGGGATAATCCTCGGACCCTCGGGTTTAGGCCATAACAAGAAGTTCTTTGACACACTATTTCCGCCCAAAGTAATGTTAGTGTTCAACACATTCTCTGCATTTGGTTCGGCTTATTACGCCTTTATCATGGCAGTGAAAATGGATGTAGGAACATTACTCCTAAAATCAACAAGTAACATTAATATATGGATTATAAGTCTATCAAGCTATATCCTTCCATTCTTTGCCATTCAAGCATCAAGTCCTTTCTTAGTTCATCATATTGAAGGGACTATTAAACTAATGCCTGGTCTAGCTTTATCAAATGCATTAGCGACGACTTATTTCCCGATCGTCACCCATGTTATGGAAGAACTTGACCTTGTAACAACAGAATTGGGAAGACTTGTTATGTCTTGTGCAATGGTTGTTGAGCTACTTAGCCATGCATATGCATCTTTAGTTGTTACAGTGACTAGAGGAAGTATCTTAACAGCAATCGAGTCTTTTCTCACTAATATAGCACCGATTTTCATCGCTATTTATTTCATAAAGCCGTTTATTTTAAGGATAATCAGGACTACCCCAGAAGGGAAAGAAGTGAATGAAACTCATCTCACAACAATTATGGTTGCTGCTTTAGGGATGGTATTTCTTGGAGATGTTGCTTGGGGAATTTTTCTTCCTGGAGCGATTCTCGCTGGAGCAATCATACCGGAAGGACCGCCTCTCGGGTCAACTTTGGTTGAGAAATATGAACTTTTGATCATGGAATTCTTTTTACCTTTTTTCTTCTTGCAAATTGGGGTTTTAACAGACATTTACTCAATTAAGAACATTGAAGGTTTGAGATACATTTTGGTTTTGCTTCTTGTATGTTATGGTTCTAAGTTATTGGCGACTTTGTTGGCTTCAAGCTTTCTCCATATAAGGTTTCAAAATGGCATTCTATTGGGAATAATTTTGAATTTCAAGGGGATTTTTGAGTTATTACTTTATCAAAGATGGCTAGGAGAAAAGGTGAGTTTATCATATCCTTCTTATTTCTTAATTTATTTATTCCTTTTTATATTGGTATAAGTGCAAAAATACATCACATATTGGCAGTCAATAGCAGTTTCAATCTTAACGATATAAATGATATAATTATACTTATAATGTTAGCAAGTTGGATCAATTTTATACATAACTATAATTATACTCTATGCAGTCATAAATCATGTTATTTCCATTCCACACGTAATGAGTGATAATATGACGCACATATAGAGTGAAAACAACGAGATTCATAACTGCATATATTGTTTTGTTAATAATGATAGAAAATTGGCCAAACTTTTAACTTTATGGGTATAACTAGTCCAATTTGTGAACGTTAATGGTATAATTGGTCCAACTTGTAAACATTAGGGGTATAATTGTTCAATTTATGTCATTAAGGGTAAAAAAATTCTTATCTGCCAACATTGACGGTATTTTTGCACATTATCCCTTTTATATATTAATTTTTCTCTTAATTGTATTACCTTTTGCACAAAATTTTTTATATCCATGATTAATAGAGTGTAGAATTTCAGTTATTAAAGTTAATTTTGTATTAATAAAGTCACTTATCGTTAACTCGAATATCAATAAAATCACTAAAGTCGGATCTGGTTTAAATTCCTACTGAAACAATGACATGATGAGTTAACTACAAGTTAAACTTGTCATTTCAATATCACACCATATCTTAAAAATGTTATTGTAAAATATTTTTTAATTTTTTCTATTAGACCACATGTTAGCCACATGTATCTCATGTGGCATAAAGTGCAAGCAAGATCTAAAGTAGCTAGCATATTACTTTGATGTGGAAAATTTAATTTTTGGTTGGGAAGAAAATTTTGTTGTACTCATTTTATGTTCTCTTACATGTTTTCCACTCAATTTCTGACACGTGGCTTAATTATCCTACTTGAACTAAAGATAACTAAAGTCAATAGGATTAAAGAAAGATAATTATGCCATGTATCTCAAATTGAGTGGGAAACAGATACGGGGAAAGGAAAATCAGGATAGCAGATTTTCTTTCCTTCCACCTGTCAAATCAATTTATGCCCTTCTACTCGTCATATAAGGGTTTCTAGTATGAATTCAAGTCGGATCCAACTATACAGAATTAATTAACACCGTTGTTAAACATTTGTGATTTTATTGATCAATTCCTCAACTTTTCAATTTTGAGGTCTTTGATCTTTTTTATTTTTGTTGAGCAATCCCTTAACTTTTCAGTTTGAGAAATTGAACCCTTGATCATTTATAATTGTGCATATAAAGTACCTAAGGACCAAGAAAGTCAGATTTAACCATAAAACTCGGTTAACAAATTATCATTCATTTTATTTGAATTTTTGAAAGTTCAAGAGCGATTTTTTAATGATTGATGTGGCTATAAACTATACTGTAAACATTATAATTTCAGATGCAACTGAAACGAGCAATGCTTGTTTAACTGAATGTATAATTTATAGCTAACTAATTTGTCAAGTAATTAATGACTTAATGTGTACAATCGAAGTTAATTGAGGGTTCAATGTATCAAAATTGAAAGATCAATAAAATCACTAAAGTCATATCTGATTTAAATTCTTATTGAAACGATATGTGATGAGTTAACTACAAGTTAAACTTGTCACATCAAACGTTAGATACTAGAAGTGTTATTGCAAAATATTTTTTAAGTTTTTTTCTATTAGACCACATGTTAGCCATATGGATCTCATATGACACAAAGTGCAAGAAAGATCTAATGTAGCATGTGGCTTTGATATGGAAAATTTGATTTTTGGTTGGAAAGAAAATTTGTTGCACTCATTTTCACGTCATTCTATATGTTTCCATTCAATTTATGACACGTGTTATAATTGTCTTACTTAAACCAAAGTTAACAAGATTAAAGGAGGATAATTATACCACGTATCAAAAATTTTGTGAAAAACTGATACAGGGACAACAAAAGTGTGATATCATATTTTCTTCCTACTCGTCATATCAGGTTTCTAATACAAATTTAAATCAGATCCAACCATAGAGACTTTATTAACACCGTAGTTAAACATTGGTGATTTCCTTAATCAGTCCCTTAACTTTTTAATTTTGAGGCCTTTGATTTTTTTGAGCAATCCCTTAAGTTTTTAGTTTGACACATTGAACCCTTGATCAATTATAATTGTGCATCTTAAGCCCTTAGGGACTAAGAAAGTCATATTTAACCATAAAACTCGATTAACAAGTTATTATTCATTTTATCTACATTTTCGGAAGTTCGAGAGTGATTTTTTAATGATTATCTAGCTATAAACTATACTATAAAAAAAAATATAAATTCAGATGCAACTGAAACAAGCAATATTCGTTTAACTGAATTATATATTTATAGCTAACTAATTTGTCAAGTAATAGTTTAATGTGTAAGGGTTCAATATATCAAAAATGAAAGATAAAAGATTCAGTCAACAAAAATTCAAAAGATGGTTTAAAGATGCTTCTTTCCTTAATTCAATTTCAACACAAGGTTGGGTAAGCATGTACTTGTACATGCTTTAAATAGCTTTTTTTTATCATCATCTTCGACAAACTCATCTTATCATGTTTTGAAATTCCATTTACAAATGGATTTAACATGATTCGAGCTGTGAATCACTTGATTTAAAATGCTATACTATCATATCCATGAACCATTTAACAAAAAAATTTAAACTGCTATAAAACCCAATAATAACTTTTCATTATGGCTTAATACATTTGTGCCCCGCGTACTTGGCCAGAAACTTCAATTGCACCCTGAACTTTTAAAAGTTTCAAATGATGCCCCTATTTTTATCTAATTACATTCAATAACCTCATATTATTGTCTAATAAATTATCAGTAACCCCTTATTCTTGACCAATTGCATTGATTAACCCCATATTCTTATCCAATTGCATTCATTAACCCCATATTCTTGTCCAATTGCATTCAATAACTCAAAAACTTCAACTCCCCGTGAACTTTCAAAAGTTCGTGGTTATTTATCTATTTGGCATATCTTTTTGACACATGGAACATCGTATTAAGGGTAATTTTGAACTTTTAAACATTCATGAGAACAACTAAAGTTATGGGAAAAATACACGGGCAACAAATGTATTATTACTTTTATTATTATCTTTTTGACATAGTTAACATAGTTTTTCTTATATGCAGATAATAGATACACAATGTTATTCAATACTAGTCTTATGTAGTGTTTGTTTCATCTCACTATCTTCTCCTGCAATACACCAACTATACAACCCTCAAGTTAGACTATTTCAATTCTATTCAAAAACACAATATCCAAGAACAATCCAAACAACTCCAGAAGGTGTAGAACTACGTATTCTAACAAGCATTTACAAGGAAGACAATGTTCACGACATCATTAACTTACTTGAAACCTTAAACCCAAACACACTAAGTCCTATTTACACATATGTTATCCATTCAAGAGAACTTGTTGGAGCCACTACACCTTCTCTTACACCCTTTAAAAGACATTCTAACAAATCAATTCAATATAGTTCTGATCAAATTCTAAGAGCATTTTTGAACTATTCAAGAGATGTAAATAATCTTGTATTGATTGAACCAATGATTATGATTGCTCCTTATAAGACAATGCATAACATTATATGCAACTTTGGTGAGGATAAACAAGTTCCTCTGATTGTCATTCCGTTTTATAAAAATAATGACGAAATGGCTGTCGTAAATAACCCTTTATGCGGATTTGGTAAGAAACTACTCGACAATGCGCCTTGTACTGTCGGAGTTTTAGTGCATATGAGGGGTGATGACGGTGTTTGCCCATTTTCTGTGGAGATGTCATATCATAAAAGGTAAATTGGTTAAATAGAACTCTAGATAAATGATTAATTTCTCCTTAAAATGAACTTTGAGAATGACATTAGGTATATTATATTTATAATCCCTACCGTTATTAACGATATGAATTTTAATATTATTTCTTAACATAATTTTTTTTTTTTTGATTTTGCATTATTATAACATTAAAATTAAAGTCGGCGAAAATGTGTTAAAAATTTAATGGAATGCTGATATGGGAAACTCTAACCACATTAGTGACACTTTTAGTATTTTTTATCCATGTTACCTAAATTATAGTTAAATATCTATTTTATCCTCATGTATAATAAAATAACGGAATTAAAAGAAGAAAGGGCGTAAAGAATAAATTATATAATAGCAAAATAGGTATCTGACTATAATTTATGCTGACATGGATAAAATATTCAATAATTTAGTCAAACTTTCTCATATCATAATTTCCTCAATTCTATAACGATTTTTTCTTGATTTGGATATTAATATTACAATGGTGTAAAATTCAAGGATTTTTATGAGAAAATGAATTTCAAAATTTATTAATAGCATTATAGTTCAGGCGTCACGAACTAATTTATGTCAACACTTAATAACTTTAGTTAAATTGTTATGAAGATAACACGTTTTAGTCATAATTAGTGACTTTTTAAACATATAAAGTTTTCATATTGGCATGTATACTTTTGGATATATATATATATACACAGGTAAAACATATAATTATTTACTTCTAACACATTTGTCCTACATCTTTCTCTTGCAGTGTCACGGTGATATTTAGAGGTGGTCTAGATGATAGAGAAGCGTTAGCGCTCGGGACAAGAATATCGGAAAATCAAGACGTGAACATTACGCTAATGGTTGTGACTTCAATTAAATATAGGGAATCAAAGTGTGAGATAGATTTGGAGCAACATTTGGATGAGAAAATTGTGAAGGAATTTATTGAGAAAAACATGAACAATGAGGCAAATAAGTGGCATGAAATGGAAGTAAATGATGGAATACAAATGATGGAAATGGTACAACTTATAGAGAGCAAGTATGATTTAGTGATTGTAGGGAAAAATCCAAGAATTGAAATTGATGAAACTATTATGGAATGGATGGAAAATCCTGAATTAGGAGTTGTTGGAGATATGTTTGCAACATCTCCTAATTGTAAAGATAAAGATTTATCAGTTTTAGTTATGCAACATTATAGAGCACATGAAGATCTTACAAAAAGTTGTAGTCATAAAAGTGATGTGTATTCAACATGGATATAATAAATAATATTGTTTTTTACTTCACAACATGTCTGAACCATACTTCTATGTTCAGCTTCTGCTTATGATCTTCTCACAACAGTTTTCTTTTTATTTATCTTTTATTTTTTGTTTTTTATCATGGTATTTTTAATTTAAAATACTAGAAAATTATGTTTTTAATTATTGTTTTGTCAATCCGTTAATTCATCCATTTTTTAAAAAATGTGTTTATTGATATAAAAACTGCTTATTGGATATTGTTTGAATTTTTTTGACAAGCATATAACACTTGTAAAAAAATTCCATAACTGTGCCTATAAAATATTATTTTTACTGGTGGAATCAAAATTTTAATTTTAGGATGCAACCGCGGTATATCTAAACATTTCCTTTCTAAATAAAGAACCATCCGAAACCATCGTTAATTCTAGCGGTCGGAGTGCAACAGATTCGGTGCCCTCTCTCGTCCCTTCGCCTAACATTACTCCAATTTAGAGGGTACTCAATTTTCTCTTATTATTTGCATTTTCATATTAAAACGAGAGTTAAGAAACTATTGTTTGTCTTTTGCCTTTCAGACATGAAAATTAGTTTTTCTAATAGCAGAAAATCCCAACTTTTCTAATAGCAAACAACAAACAACATGTAAACCAAACAAAGTCGTTCAAAATTATATTTTATCAATTTAACAAACAAAATAATAAAATGTAATATATCATCCATAAAACTTGGAGCATTCAAAGAAGTAAATTTTTTTTATTATTATTACATTCTAAATGCAATTACAACAAAGAAACATTGGGGTAATTAAGATGGTAACTAATTTTTCAAAATGCACCATCTTCTTCTCTAAACCCATTTTAATCTCAACCAATTACAAAAAAAAAAAAAAAAAAAAAAAAAAATTAAGAAACTATTATCCCCAAATGCAGGGAAAACCAACAAGAAAAATAAAATGATACTCTAAAAATGGAATATTAATGAACAAAAAAAAACAATTATCCCCTATTTATGGGCATCTAATTTTTAATTGGTACACATTTTTTTTTATGTATATATATAATTATGATTATGAATGTTAATCTTAATTAACATAATGGGTAATCAGCTGGAGGAGGCTCTAGAGTCTGTAATTCTCCAATTCCATCTTCTACTAAGAAAGCCATGGCCAAACCCCATGATATATGAACATCCAAGTGACAATGCATTATCCATACACCTATTTCCATTTCAAAATTATAATAATGTTAACATTGTAAAAATTAAGAGAATAAAATGCAAATTTGCCTATATAATTTATGTATTTAAGGGTAAAAATGACTTTTTAAGTTGAGAGACGGATATAAATTTGGTTCGGGGCTTTTTTTTGGGTCTGTGGTGGGGGTGCCAGTATAGCTGGGATGTCCGCCGCTTACCCTTACTCGCTAACCAATCTTTAATCAAAAAAAGTTGAGAGACGGATCAATTTGGTATGAATCGAATTTTAGGTATCAACCGAATTTTAAAAATAGTAATATTTGACAAATTAGTCTAAATACAATCGTTTTAGTACCTAAATTTTGTAAAACCTAAAGCTAATTTGTCAAATATTATTAACTTCAAGACTGAGTTGATATTTAAAATTTGTTTCTTACTATATTGATCCGCCTATCAATTTTAAGGGAAACAAGGACCGGGTCATTGGAAGACCTCCCATACATTTTTGCGACATGTATCATTTTTTTCATAAAAGCGACACGTAGCGCAAAATGCATTGGGGTTCCTCAAAAGAACTCGGTCGTTCCTATAATTTCCCCAATTTCGGAAGTCATTTCAACTCTTAATTCAATAATTTATAGAAGAATAATGTTCAACTTTTATTTAGTGGTGTAGCCAGGGACGAGGGTTTAGCGGTGCCTTTGCACCAACCTTAAAACCTCTTCCAAGGTAATGAGTCGTCAGCAACCGCTCATTTTTTAGGGGATTTCGGTGGCCAACAATCTCCCACCACTATTGTATGAATCATTATTTTAGAGTTAATCGTTATGTCATTTTCAACGATAAAAGTTAACTTGGTAATGCGAAAAGAATTTACCTGGATTATCGGTGACGAATCTAATGACGGCCCACCCGTTAGAAGGGACCGCAACAGTATTCCTCATAGGTGGATCAACAAGGTTGAATTTAGATGTATCTTTCTTAGGATTAAAATTCCCAAATCCTTCTGCTATGATATAAAAATCATATCCATGGAGATGAATCGGGTGATTTTCAGGTGTAACAATACTTGTATCTTGTAAAACCACTTGAACCTTTGATCCATACTTCAAGTTATAAAGTTTTGTCCCTAAAATTGGCTGCCAGAGCGATTGGCTTACATTTCCCGTGTAATCAAATTTCACTGGCGGCTTCGCTGGAAAATCAGTTGTGAAAACCCCCGAAATCTTTTGCATATGAGCTTGGAGCAAAGAGAAGTTCGAAGGTAAAACAAATGACACATTGTTCATACTAGCACTAAATCGGGTACCATTAATCGGTCCTTGGCATCGCCTAGCCCGAACATTCTTCGGACATCTTTGGATTCCTAAGCCTATTGTGAAGACAAGATTCTCATCGATGTCAGTTGGAACCTCAACTTTCCGTAGACTTTTAAAGCTCCGGCTGAAGGCAGTGACCGTCGGAGTATCATTGAAGGCAGGTAATTGCGGCATAATTGGCTTGGTTGTTAGGCATTTAGCAGGGCAAGCAGCAGAGGTGTATTCAAGAATAGCAGTAGTCGTAGTATTATCGAACGGAGCATTTTGTGTGCTTTGGTAGGCGCGTGCTGCCATGTAGTACCGTGATGGTAGTTGGTTGCCTGAGATTAGAACGTCGGTGGTTTGTCCGGGTCCTAACATGATTGTTGATGTACTAAAGGGTTTGAGATACGAGGCATCAGCTCCGACAACTGTCATCTTATGGTTGGCAATAGAGAAAAAAAGCGGCTGATTGAGTGCAGCGTTGATTACTCGGAGGAGGTTAGTCTCGCCGGAGCCAATTGGAACAATAACCGTATCTGCATATATAATAGATTGATTGAAAAGATAAGTACTCTTTGAAATTATGTAAGATAAATATGATAATTAATTTTTTAACACGATATATAAAGACAATTTGCTTGACACGGTCATATTTTGATTGCATTTATATAATATATAAATTATATATAGATTATATAATATGATTATGATGTTCTAGACGGTCTTAGCCTAGAAAGAGAATCCGAGGATACAATTGTACCGTCAAACCCTCTTTCCTAGCTTCACGACTGACGACAACCCGTTTTGACGACGCTAAACATGCGATTAAATTTTCAATGTTACTGTTAAGATTTTATGGTTTTCTATTGCAACAGTCCAAGGATTGTGGGCTTTAACCCATCAAGTACTATACTTAGGCTCATCAACTCTTATGGGCTCAACTGGTGTGCCCTTTGGGGCTATATAGCCCATTTGGTTAATTAGCCACTAATTCGTAGTAATTTGAGTATTATCTTTTAAAAACTAATTTGAATATTACTTTTTTCATAATACTAATTTAAATATTGCAACCAGGGTTATGTAAAAATATAAAAAATATATTTCATGTGATTATATATGATATAAAAAATATAAAAATAATAATCAAATTAAGCGATTTATGTTAAGTGAATTTATTTTTGTAAATCATGTTACTGTGTGAGAATACGTACCTTGACTAGAACACTTATAAAGATCACCAGGTTGACCATTAATGGTATAAGCATCGGAATTGTTTGGGGCACCTCCCGTTCTAGTTGCCTCTCTCACCACATCAACGGGATTTCCATCCCACCATTCCCCTATTGATTAGTGTAACCACAATAAAAAAAAATTAGTAATAAATTAACAACATAATTAACTATACTAATCATTGGTTAATATGTTATTAATTAACTGATTGATTGGTATAGTATCAAGGATAATTTTTGTTCTTTAAAATTAATTAGTATATCAATTTGACCCTTAAGATCAAATTAGTCCAAAATGACACGTGATTGTATAAGCATGAAATAGTGATACGTGTTAAATTACTATCAATCATATATGAATACATGGTCAGATAGCTTCTAAAATTATCAAATCAAATTGTGGATATCAATATGATGGTAGGATTTGATAAATTAATTTCAAATAAAATCAATTTTACCATCTAAAATTTGTAAAATTTTAAACTAATTTTTTTAAATATTATCAACTTGAAGGTTGAGATGATATCTATACAATTCAATTTTGAATTAAATTGAACTCGGTTTCTTATTTTAGAAACCATTTTGACTCTTAATTCAGTCATATATTAGTATGTGTTATTTTGAACTATTTGAATCTTATACCAAGTTGAAAAATCAAATTGATATCCAAACTCGAGTTTAAACTATATTAATTCTAGTAGTCAATTTCAAAAGAAGTTCTATAATGGTTCGAGATCAAATGGTTCTGAACCACTCAGATTACAACATGTTCAACATTTGTGCTGATTTTATTGACACGTAACAATCTGAATGATCCAAAACAAATCGATTCTAAATCATACAACTTCAAAGACCGAATTGATCCTCGAAAAGTATATGGCTTACCGAGAAGAATGGGTGTCTCTCTTTTGGGTTTAGGAAAAGGGTATGAAACTCCTTGAGGTGGGTAGATAATGAGTGCACCATAGACAGTGGCTCGGAGCCAAGAGCTATGAGCATGCCACCAAAGGGTTCCTATTTGGCCTTGAATGGTGAACCTGTATGTGTAACTTGCTCCAGGTCTAATTGGACACTGTGTCACAAATTCTGGACCATCTGCCCATCCTGTTCTCATTTGCCTTATTCCATGCCTACAAACATAATTATCAATTTACTATTAATTAATCATGATGATTTCAACCTTCATATATTTTAGAATAATCTAAATTCAAATTAAATTTATTAAATTAATTCGGAATGATATTGTATAATTATGATGTGATAAAGCATCTGGGCCCAAGCCCATAAACGCTAATACTATAAAGTATGCGGAAGGCATTCGCAGTGATTGAAATACCCATCAAACCCCTTCATTTTATCATAAAGGGGGGCAAAATGGACATTTGACCTCAATCATTACCAGTTCATGGGCCGGACTCGGGCTGGACCCAGCGAGCTTTTATAAAAATACTAAATCGAAGCTCAGCTCAGCCCGTTGTTAATTTAAGAGGGCACGGGCTCAAAAATCGGGTGAATTACATGAATATCATAATTAAGTACAAAATTACAACTAAGTCCTATCACCAAACTTAATTCTTAATGTGTCATTATTCTCTATATATTATGATTTTACACCATAATTTAAAAAATTTAGACTCAAATTCATAAATCATAAACCCTAGAAAATATATTTAATCCTTAAAATATATTAAAAGTACTGATTTTACTAGTTTGACATAATCCAAAATTATGATTTGATATAGTTGTAAATAGTTTTTAAAAGATGAATTTCTGTGTAATTTTCCCAATTTCAAACCCAACATATATAAGCCCCACCTGAATATATATTTATAATTTTTAATAATAAACAATAAAAAGTTATACTTAAAAATAAATATTAATATATAAATAGGCGGGCCGTTCCAGACTGGACTGGCCCGTGCTATTTTTATAAATTCTAAACCCGCATAAAAAAATAGGTAAACTTTAACAGGCCTGGTTGAACTGGACCTAAAGATAAATTTTCATGTCCAGACCTGGCCCATGGGACACAGGTCTAGACGAGCCAAGCATGTACTTAGTAGGATCAATTTAGTTTAAAAAAATCAAAACAAGTTTGATTACATTATTGATTGTTTTATATATGTGTATAACATCATAAATTATTTTATCTCCATATAATTTATTTCGTTAATCTCTTTTTTATTTTTTAAATTAAGGATCAATTTAACTCTTAAAATTGTCTAGTAGGATCAATTTAGTTCAAAAAAAATTAAATATGAATATCAATTTAATCCTTCAACTTGCCATTTAGTGTTAAATCAGCTTAAAATAACACTTATCTATATATGATTATATATGATTAGTAATTATTTGGTACGTGTCAATTTGAATTGATTCGACCCTAGATGTCAAGTTGAATGACCAATTGATTGATACCAAACTTAATCTTGGATTAAAATGATTGTACTATTCAAGTTTAAAGTTAAATTGATCATTTATTTTATTTTTTCTTGATTCTTTCTTTAATCTAAAAATTATGAATTGAAAAAATAAATTAAGTAGACATTAGAAAATTAATAAAAAAAATTACCAATGAATAGTAAGGTTGTATCTAGCTTTATTAGTAACTTTGACAACTAAAGAGTCTCCATCATTTACTTCTAATGTTGGTCCAGGAAACATTCCATTTACTGTTATGCTATTGTGAGTTTCACACAGCCTTTTCACTTTTGTTGCTTGAACCTGCATTCACAATTACAAAAAAAAATATAATAATAATAATAATAATAATACTAATAGTAATAATAATTTGATAATAATCACTAGTCAAAATTATAAATTCACCCGGGATGGTAATTTCTAACACGATTTGTACTTTGTCTCTAATTTTTCAATTTTTTTTAATAAATTGGTTCTTAAACTTGTCAACTCGAAAGTAGTCAGTAGGAAAAATTATTAGGAGCACCAAGTTCTTCATGTCAAATGAAGGACCTCCCATACATATTTTGTTATGTGTAATATGGACTCACGCATATTAGGACTCACTATTTTAAATATTAAGTGAGACCACAATATACGTGTCCAAATGTGAATTGGGGATTGTCCGAGTGACGTACAAAATTCGGTGCTTAATATAAAAACTCATAGTAGAAAACGAGCAAATCAATATGAGTCATGTTTTTTTTACCCGAGTTTGACTTGTTCTAAGTTGACAAATTTAAATGAGGAATTTATAAGAAAACAAATAATTTGGAATTTACGGCGGTTTATTAAATAATCTAGTTGAATTCGAATGTAAAAGAAATTCTAATATGCACCGGAAGTAATATACTCGACCTATCAAAAGAGACAATATGTACACATTTAATTCTGAATACTAATTAACTCTCATGCAGTAGTATGCATCCTTTTAGTAGAAAGTCGTCAATTGAAAAAAAAAATTCCTTTAAGGGAACGATAAACCTTTCCTATAATAACTGTTTTCACCATGCAAAACAAACCCGACACCGAACATACTTACAATAAACTCGTGAAACATATAAATCACAAAACACAATTATAACACGTAAACCCGTTTAACGAAGTTGAAGAATACGTACAATAAACTCGTGATTATGAACTTTCGCCATAGCTTCCGCCATTGATGAAGCAAGAAAGAACACAAACCCAAAGAAGAAGATGCCATTGATTGTGTTGATCTTCATTTTCTTTAAATTTTTCTTTAGGACTTTCTCTGTAAATTCTTGGTTTATGAAAAAGGTGGTGAAAGGGGGTTTATATATATAGGAAAAGTGTATGGAAAAATAGTGGTTTAAGGTTGGCAGATTAGGTTTTAATTAAGAGAAAAATTATTCCAATTTCAAAAAAAAAAAAAAAAAAATTAGTCCAACCCTATTAAAAAGTTGTTACACCCACTAAGTTAATTAATTTAATTTCTCCATATTATGCTTGCTTCATAAGTCTCTCTTATTTTTTTCAATTTTATTGGTTAATTAATTTCAACAAACTATTAATCATTAGTATTATTACTAGCTAGGTATCTAATTTCTCTTTTGATTTGGTGAAAGAAAAGAAAATAACTTTTTAATTGGGGTTTAATTTTGTTTCCTTGTAGATTTTAATTAGTTATTTGGGTTGAGAAAAGTAGAAAAAAGGTAATGTTTTCTTGTGTTTTTGTACATGTAATAGAAAGTTTCAAAGTAATTAAATAAATAATTATGTGTTTGTGTAATCATGATGTTGATTGTATTTTAATTTTTTAATTTTAATTTTAGCTTAGGAGAAAATTTTGCTGTCCAATTAAATTTTTAGTCCCCAAACTTTATTCAATTAATCGAAATGATTTAGGATGGCATGTGTGATAAACAGATTAATTTCAATTATTAACGTATGTTGAATTTGTCAGAACAGATTTTAGGTTTGTTCCTATTAAATATCACGAGGAATGATAAATAACGTTAGTTGTGATTATTAAGTCTCGATCAGAATTATCTCAACAAGAATATATGTAATACTTTGATCAGAATTATCTCAATAAGAATATATGTAATACTATGGTTGATAACAGGGAGATAAGATGTAATACTTTGATTATCATGTATATATTGTTATATATTTCATATTATTTAATTAAAAGTTATAACTTATTATATGAGCCATTATTAGATATTGCAAGAGCTTTTTTTAGTTCCTTAAGAAAATTTCAGAAAATTTTAGAATTTGCAAAAAAAAAAATCAGATTCTAATGGGGAGAAAATTATAAATAAAATGTATTTGGTTTCACTGATTTCAATCAGAGGGGTGTGATATTTTTTTTTTCTTGTAAAAAAAAAAAAAACAAAATGTGCTTTACAAAGTTCGTATATAAAGGATTTTGATTAACATCATGTGCCATATTATCAAGTTAACATGTCATCTCATCAAAATTCATTATTTCAATCTGTCATCTAAGCAAAGTCAACATGTTACACTATTGAAGTTAATATCTCACGTCATCAAATTCTAACTCCATTAGTTAATTATTACTACATCCGTTTTATATTACATGTCTTTCTAGAGATGTCTTTTTGTTTCTTATTACATGTCATTTTATATGATCAGTACACGTTAAGTCGTCTTTTTTTCTGCTATAAAACGCGGGTTTACAGAAATTAATTAGAATAATGGACTTATTATAAAATAAATAAATATTAGAATCAATAAATAAGGGGCAATAATGTTTTTTTTTCAATATCCTTAATTTCTATACAATTATCTAAAAAGACATGTAATATAAAACGGATGGAGTATTATTTTACTAATTTTGTAAGAAAAAATATCACATTTTCTATTTACAAATCGATAAAATCATAAAGATTTTATTTATACTTTTTTCATATATATATATATATATATATATATATATATATATATAGGCCTAAACCATACGTGGCCCCCTGAACTTGTCCACTTTAGTCATTTTGCCCCCTGAACTTAAGGGACGTCCTATTAACCCCCTCAACTTAAAAAAAAATGATATCATTGGCCCCTTATTTAGACACAACGGAACCAACCTTGACTACGTGAAATGCACGCGCGAGCAGGTTGACTTATTGACTGACACATGGCATTTTGATCGATATAAAAGCCCTCCATGTCACTAGTTGGTGGTAAAAGACGAAATTAACCTCAAAATATTTGATAACAACTTACCGATCATTCACTTCCCTTGTAGTCTCTTCGTATTCTTCTTCTACTTCGATCATCCACAGCTAAAAGGAAATGGCGTAAGTTAAAAACTCAAGGTTGCATTTTGATCGCACTTTGCGTTCACGGTAGACGATTTAGGGCTTATCTCACTTTGTTGCATAAGTTGATAGAGAATTCTGGTGGTTAGAGAGTTTACGATGATCAACTGCTTTATATCGAAAGAAATTTTGGGTTGCTAGAAGTTCGTTGACGCCGGAAGAGGTTAGTGAGCATCTGGTTTTCAATTTATGTATTTTATAAGTTTTTTTCCGTTTTAATCTTATTGCTATTGCATGCTCTGTTTTTATCAGTGATTAAAATGGGTGATGGTTATGTGACTGTTAGACTGCATCATGGTGGTAGGGTTGTAAAGGATGGGCCGGGATTGAAATTTTCCGGTGGTACTGTACACGATGAAGAGTATGTTAATGAGGATAAGTTCAGTCGGCTTGATTTGTTATGGGTAATTAGGGGGCTGGGATACGAGACATGTGGTTCAATATATTACAGAAATGGGAAGACTGGGGAGTTGCTTGTGTTGTTGAATGACATTGATCTTCTAACAATGTTCAGTTGTAAGGGCTCAGCTGATAGTGTAGATGTTTTTGTTGATAAAACTGTTAATGCCAAAACATGTGGGGCCCAAGATGGGGATGACATGGAAGGAGATGACAGCCTGGCAAGTGTAGCAAATATGTGCATTATTACAAGACCTACTTCACTAGAACATACTAATGAAGAAACCGCAGCTTCATTGAATGAAACTGTTCATTCAGATCCAGCTGAGATACAACCGCCTGCTGAAGAAGATGGTGAGTTCGAGTTGAGTTCAGAATCAGCTACAGAAGGAAACTCAGATGGAAGTGAAGACTCAGAAGAAGACCCAGATTTTGACAAAGAGAACATTGATGATTCTGATGACAGTGAGTGTGATGAAGAACTAGCACAAGTCAGAGAACACGTTGCGGAACAGAAAAGGGACAGATCCAATAGAAAACGGCCAAAGCCTCCTATTGAAGTTCAATTAGGACCTCTAGGCACTGATAAAGGGGTGGATGGTGGTGAATCTAGTCTGCATAAGAAGGACAAGGATAACCTTCTAGGAGGAGATGAAGACTACATTGGATCCTCTGATGTAGATAGCTTTGATTCAAATTCTGAAGATGAGGATGGGCCAAAAAGAAGGAAAAGGACAAGGGTGCGTTATGATCCACATTCTGATATGCCAGTGTTTGAGACCGGGATGGTTTTCAAAAGTGTTTATGAGTTTAGAGAGGCAGTGGGTAAGTATGCTGTAAAGAGGGGTGCACGTCTGAAGTTCAAACCAAATGATTATCATAGGGTCAGAGCTCGATGTCGGGAATGTCCATGGCAACTCTTCGCTAGTGAAGACAAAAGAACGAAGAACTTTTTGGTGAAGACTTACTATCCTACTCACACATGTCAAAGGACAAATAGGAACAAGCATTGTCACTCAAAGTTTATTGTGAAGTTCTATAAAGAGAAAATTACAGACAATCCAAGCATTAGAATATGGAGACTGCAAAAGTTGGTTAAAGAGAAGCTGGAACTTTATGTGGGGAAAACAGTTTGCAGGAGAGCCAAGTTCAAGGTCATACAACAATTCATGGGGGATTATAGAGAAGAATTTAGGAGGCTATATGACTATAGAGATGAGCTTCTTAGGTCCAATCCGGGGTCTACTTGTGTGGTGCATGTGGATATCAAGGACATTCCTCAAAGACATATATTCTGGGGCTTTTATGTGTGTTTTAATGCGATGAAGCAAGGTTTTAAGGAAGGATGCAGGAGAACTATTGGCATGGATGGGTGTTTTTTAAAGGGCATATGCAAGGGACAGTTATTGTCTTGTATTGCTAAAGATGGTAACTCGCAAATGTTTCCTATCGCATGGGCAGTAGTTGATAGTGAAACAAAGGACACGTGGAAATGGTTCATAAAGTTGGTGCAAGAAGACTTGGCTATGAGTGAAGGTGCAAACTTCACAGTTGTAACTGATATGCAAAAGGTACGCTGATTTCATGCAATGGTTTAACTGTGTTGAGTATATGTTGATATATTGCTTTGATTTAATGTGTTAATTTCATACTTTGATTAATTTGTTGAGTTCATGCTTTGATTTCATGCAATGGTTTAACTGTGTTGAGTATATGTTGATATATAGCTTTGATTTAATGTGTTAATTTCATGCTTTGATTAATGTGTTGAGTTCATGCTTTGATTTCATGTTTTGATTTAATGTATTGGTTTAATGTATTGGGCATATGTTGTTCATGTGTTGATATACATGTGGTTTAACTAGGGGCTGATTCCTGCAATTCAAGAGGTATTGCCAGAGGCCAGACATAGGATGTGTGCTAGGCACATCTTGTCAAATTGGGCTAAAGAATGGAGGGGGGTTGAAAGAAGGCAGTGTTTTTGGCGTGTTTGTCAATCAACCTTTGAGGCTGAATTGAAGGACAATCTAGATGAGTTGAGCAAGCTAGGGGGCAATAAAATTGTTGCGGATTTACTCAATTACGATAAGGAAAAGTTTTGCAGGGTTTATTTTCCAACAAGAAACAGTTGTGATGTTGTGGACAACAACATGTCAGAAACCTTTAACAGTTGGATCCTAGCTGCTAGGCACAAGACAATAATCACAATGTTGGAAGAGATTAGAATTCAGTGCATGCATAGGCACATTGATATGAGAGAATTTCTAATTAAGCGGTGGATATGTGACATTTCGCCTATGGCCTTGGAAATATTGACTAGGAACACAAGTGCTTCAATGAGGTGTAAAATTGAATGGAATGGCGATGCAGGTTATGAGGTAATCGATGGAGAGTATATGCATGTTGTTGATATTAGGAAGGAGACTTGTACCTGTAGGAAGTGGGGATTAAAAGGAATACCCTGCCCTCATGCCATTGCTGCTCTACACAAGCAGGTATTAGATCCTATCAAGTATGTTAGCAATTGGTACAGGAAAGACACATATCATAAGACATATTGCCACTATATTCAACCAGTACTCAACATGAAGATGTGGCCTTCAAGCACGCATCCTTCAATAGAGCCTCCAGTGATAAAGGTCATGCCTGGGAGACCGAAGAAAAATAGAAGAAGAGACAAAAGTGAAGTGAAAAAGATTGGTAAGTATACAAGGAAGGGGACAATCATGACATGTTCACATTGCAAACAGCAATGTCATAACAAGAAAGGATGTGCACAACTGAAAAATGTTGCAAATCAGGTTTGTTTCGACAGCAAATTTGTTGTTATTGCAAAAAGATACGACTATTCTAACATGTCTGAATATATGCAGGCTGGTACAAGCACTCCTATTAGCATGAGTAGGTGTAGTAATGTAGGAACTTCGGCTGCAGCAGATCAATCGGCAAATGAAGTAAGCAAAAAACTAGTAGTTGTTAACAGTTTGTTGTAATTTGTTGATAACATGTATAATTGTGTATGCACAGGTTGCCAATCAAGCAGGACAACCACAAGCTGAAGACTTAGGCAACGATACAATTGGTTATATGTTTAGGGTAACATGTCATGATTATGAGTGAATATGGGTTCAATTTGTTGTTGAGAAATGTTGTGTTTAAGCGAATTACTGTTTAATGTATAGGAAAAACATGTTTATCAAAAGAGTGGATCTCAACAAGCATTCAAGGAGCCACGGTTCGCTGGAGCTGGAGTTTTCATTAGTGAGCGGACTGGTTGGACATGTGCTCAGGTAAATACACCAGAACTTATGTTAGTATCTATTCTTGTTATATTGTCTAGCTGTAACTTTCTTGTTTTCATGTTCAGAACCTCATGGGTGAAAGAACCGTGCTTTCTACTGGGTCGCATAAGTTGAAGAATTCAGCCGAAGTTACAGGTGATATAGGATTTGAACCTAGTAACCTAAAATGGAAAGGAAAAGAAGCAATGACTTCAAAACAATTGCAGCAACAGAAAGTGAACAAGGGCAGACAAGTCAGGGCTAGAACAGCAGCAGCAAGAACAGCAGCAGCAACAAGCCAATCACAACCTCATGCAAGGCAGGCACAAACTGCATTTAACCAGTCACTCACTCAAGCAAGCCAATCCAAACTCAAGCAAGCCAGGGACAACATGCAGTTAGCCAGGCACAAACTCAAGCAAGCCAAGCACAAACTCAAGCAAGCCAAGCACAAACTCAAGAAAAACAGGGACATCATGGGGCAGGAACTCAAAAACTTCAACCAGTGCGAAGATCACCAAGGATGCCTCCTGCAAGCACACAAGCTGCATCCAATTCTAACTCGCAGGCTACTATAGTTAGGTGGACGCCTTAGCTTTCGGTTTAGGTTATATGCACCTATTTTTGGGATTTTTTTGTGGTTGTTGCCAGTTTATGGCAAATACTTTGGTACATGGTACCTTTTTGTCCATTTTGGGTTATTTTTTGGCAAATGTTTATGCCAATGTACTGTTTCTACAATGTTGGTACATATTTTGGTTTGTTATGACCAATTGGGTGCATATTTTGGTTTGTTGTAAGAACGCAAGTGTGAATTTGTATTGGTTTATCAATGGCATGAACGTCTATTTGTATGCACAATCCGGGATTTGATTTATGCTATTACAACATTGTATACTATTTACACAATTTATGCAAATGAGAAATATGATTACAAACTTGTAACTATTCGTTTAAATTAATCCGTACCAAAATACATCACTGATTAGAAACACCAAATTTATCCCTAAATACAACATTAACTACTCAGATACACTCCTAAGACAAACCCCAAAATGAAACATATTAGGCATTTTATCCATCCTATATTGCTTTTGGACTCAACAATCTTCGTACTTCGGCTTTGATAGACACTCGATTTTTCATTCTCTTTCAACTTCTTCAACAGCCCCGTGATGACATTCTTATTGTGTTCACTAACTAGAGCATCAAACCATTTCATATATCCACAATAATATGGCCCCTGCATCAAACATAACATGATTACAATTTTTTCCACCAATATGTACAAATAGATCAATACCAGTTAAAACCAGCAATGTTGACTCACCCCATAGTTACGGCAACCATAAAATCGTCTTCCGAGATTTGCAGGCTTCCATGAAATTTTCACCACGGCACTCTCCCCACAACGACAAACTTCCATTTTGTCCGTAACACCGGCCAACACAAAAACAGGGTATCGAAATACAGTCAATCGAACGCAAGAGCACGAAATCAAAGAAGATGATTCCCACTTTCTTCCCCAAGAACAGACGAACGCAAGAACAGGAATGGAACGCAGGAGCACGAAAACACAGCGATCAAACACAGTGGATTCTCTAATTCAAATCGCACGATTCCTTTCTCTGGGGAATATGATGAAGATGACTTTGGAAGATTGAGAAGGCGGTAATGGGTAAGAAGCACAAATTAAACCCGCATGAGCGGGAGGAAGAAGATGAACTGGAATCACAAAGAGAAGAATGGAGATTTTGATATTTAAGGGATTTCAGTTGAAGATAATTGAAAAAAATACGACCGTTGTCCATTTATTTTTTGGGTCTTAGCTTGCTTCACGCGCCTATGTTGTACTGTTACAACAACACATGACATGTCAGCAAATAAGGGGCCAATGATATCATTTTTTTTAAGTTGAGGGGGTTAATAGGACGTCCCTTAAGTTCAGGGGGCAAAATGACTAAAGTGGACAAGTTCAGGGGGCCACGTATGGTTTAGGCCATATATATATATATATATAGGCAACCTCAAAACAAGGCATGCCTAATTAGTCAAACTCTAATCTTTGTTCCATCTCAATTTCAAAAGAAAAAGAAAAAAAAAGGAAAAATTCCTGATGTAGGCATCCAACTTCTTGATTATGATTATGGTGGAATAATTAAATAAGTCAAACCTTCAAAAGAAAAAAAAAACTTATTATTACAGATTACTTCTATCATGACAAAAATTTATTCTAGGTAAAAAGGATGCATTCTATAATTAATTGATTTGGCCTGCAACTAATATTTTTATTTTTATGGAATTAAGTGCCTGTTTGGCTACTTACTATTTATTGTTCCTGTATGCTGGTTGTTGTTTACTTTTGGAAAATATTGTTTTAAAAAAAAACAGAGATTCTCTGTTTTTGTAAAAAACTATTTTTCAACTGTAGAAGACAAATAAAAGATGTCTAATCAAAACACCTAAAACTCTGCATTTTAAAGTGAAAATACAAATAAGAAGTGAAAAGTAGGTAAACGAACGCCCCCTAATTATTATTTGTTAAACCTTTAATCAAATAATAACAAAAATATATGCATATTATTAAATTTAGACCCGAACATGAGTCGGTCTTGAATCGAATTGAACTTAAAAATATTCAATCTAAGCTCAGCCAGTTATATATTGAGGTGGATTTAAGCTTAAAAAGCAAATTTCAAACTTGCATAATAGAAAATTTATATATTTTTTATTTAATTAAGTAATTTTAATATTCCTAATTATTTTAATGAATAAAAGGGTCGAATTAAAGAAATAATAAAATTATTATTTTAATTCTTAACCTTACATTATATATTAGTTAATAGATTTATTTTATTTTATTTATTTATTTTTATAAATTTATTTTCTTTCCTTGCATGTGTGTCTATATTATAGTACTAAATGGGGTCTAACAATAAAGAAATCAAAATTGGACTAATGAGAAGAAGAACAATGAGTTAGTTTTTCTTCATCAATAATTAACTTGTGGTTGGACACAAGATCAAGATTAATAAAATATTAATATATCCAATATAAACAAATTTTAACTTTTGAATTTATCTTAAGTAAAATTTAAAAATATATATTTTAGAAGAAAGAATAAATTCATTCATAGAAAAAATAATATATATCAACATAACTAATTAAAAAATTGCAATCTAAAAGTAATCACAAGTTTGAATCCGCACTTTCAATATTATAGATCGTGATAGAGTAATGGTAGACAGTGGTTGAAATTGTTTTTGTCACAACAACGAGAAACACACTCTAAAGTTTTTTTCCTCCAAAAATGACCCCATGATTTTTATGTGATGATAGAAAAACTCTTCTGTTTGGAGAAAAAGGTTAGACTAAAGTGCGGATTGAGCGTGATTCAATGTATGTTGTTAATTTACTCAAGCAGTGTTTCACAGAGCTTCCTTGGCTGATGCGTCGAGAATAGCTAGCCTGTCTAACTCATTGCTCAGCTATGGAAATATTTATTTCACATATTTATCATGAAGGCAACTGAGTTGCCGATGCTTTGGTCTGCTTCGATGTTACTACTGGTTAGATTCTGTGATGGAGCTCAGCTCCTCGGTTTTGTAATTCTTTTTTTTTTTATGACCGTTGTCGTTTATTAGCACATTTACATTTTGTTTAATTTCCTTCTTTATTTATATTTTTAATAATATTTAGGTCTAGCTTTGTTCGATATGGTGGGTTGCTAACATAGTTGGAATGTCGAACTGCTGTTATTAGCTTTTCTCTGCCTTTATTAAAAAAAAGTTATGAGTTCAAATTCCATAAAAAAAAATTTATCTTATAAATCTTTTATTTATTTGAATTTAATTTTCTAAATAAGTATTATAAAAATGATTATTTATGCACTTTTAATCTTTTTGAAAATTATAACAGATCTGAGAAAGTATAGCAATTGATTTGCTTAACACCAGTACATCGATGAAAACCTCTTCCCGAAAGGGAAAACTTGAACTGTAATCCCAGAAATTTATAACTAAAAATAAAAAAGTAAATGTTTTTGTTAGCCCAGAAAAATAAAATAATTATTTTTATGTATATAAATGCTTAGGTTATGTTTTTAGGATATAGTTTATATTTTCTAGAAATAATACACCTATAAGCTAAGCTTCAACCCGTGGGAAAATCCGGCACCACGCGGGGCGTGTCCTCAATACGCAGCGCGTAAACAAGGCGTCCGGAGAAATCAACGTCAAAACGCAAACACGCAGCGCGCCCTTCACCTTACGCGGGGCGTACTCTCTCACGCGGGACGTATTTGCCAATACACCGTGCGTAAGACGCATTCGCGGAGCATGCCAAGATCAGAGGCTTGAAGACGCGGAGCGTATCTACAAGACGCGGGACGTAATCCTTCACGCAGGACGCGACACCAGAGACGCCACGCGTGAAAACCATCAATGAAACGCACTAGGCCTAATGTCCGCCAACACGCAGGGCGTAGCAGAGCATACACGGGGCGTGTCGTCTCGTCCAGAAGCAGTTAACGGCAGTTTGAGGAGGTTAAGTTAGTTAATTAGAGTTAGTTGGGTTTGGTTAAGATAGTTGGTGACTATTTACCAAAATACCACTGATTATTTACCAAAATGCCACTCTAAAAAACTATAAATAGACCCCCTCCCCTTCCTTATTTTTCACACTCAACATAAACACAATCCCCTTCCTAAGGTCCCTTTCAATTCTCTCTAGTTTCTAGTTCTTAGTTTTCAAGTTCTTAGCTCCTAAGTTCTTTAATTTCTTCAAGTTCTTCAAGTTTTTCCTTTTCGTTCTTCGTTTTTTCTTAGCTTTGATCCCTTTTTTAAGCTCTCTTTAGCTCCAATTCAAGTTCCAATAGTCTTTCTTTTAAGTTTCTCAATTCAATTTAGCATTCCTAAGCTGTTACTCTGCTCAATTTTCAATTAGAATTTCATTTCCGAATTAATTTTCCAGATTCATCCAATTGTTTTCGAAGCCCGATTCCGTCCATTTTAAATCATTATTTGCTTTCAATCCCTTCGACAAAGTTGTTCCTGACGTCTTGAATTTCAATCTAGTGTTTTTAATTTCCCGATTCCGTACCCAGAAACTATAGTTACACGCTGACCTTTCCAGCCCAAATTCTTTTAGTTACTTTGCCCAGATTTTTCCAGATTCGTCCAGTCATTTTCAATTCTCAATTTCGTCCATTTCCAATTCGTTTTAGCTTTCGATCCCTTATACAAAGTTGTTCCTGACATTCTGAAGTTCAATTTACACTATTTACTCGTCCAATTCCGCATTCTTAAGCACTCAAACCAAGCTCCCGAAATTAAGGTCTAAATCTGCCCCATTTGCCTACCAACGTTTTGCCATTGCACCAAGCACATATCGTACGGGTCCGACCGATTGCAGCTCTCCAAAGACCTCACGCCGACGTCAAGATTCAACATCAATCCGAGATAGCTATTGTGGCTCCGAGTTTGTTGTTGAATTCCAATTTATTCTTATTGCATTTCAATTCCTTGTATTTGATTTGCTATTCCTTTTCAATTGAATCAGCTATATGTTTAGTATAGAAGTTTTTTCAATTGTAATTCATTTCTAATTTCATGTTTCAAACAATTATTCAATCAATAAAATATCGATTTTTCACCAAATCTTGTGTCAATTTCGCACTTTAAATTCCTTTATTTTCTCGTCCTCAATTTACCCGCATTAGCTTAAATAAAACAATTTATCTAGCAAAGTTTCTATAACGGCGCTAGAGACCCAAGAGGGACTTTTTCAATCCTTGCGTCCCTCGCCAATCGTTTCGTTTAGAATTTAAGTTTTGGCGCGCAAATCCATAAACTTAACCCACTTTAATAATTGAGAAATAATTTCTCTGGCACGCCCGCACCCTAACCACACGTGACAATGTTGAAATTAGCATATTCGTAAAATAAAGCTAACAATTTTTGGCACACCCAGTGGGACCTTTATTTAAGCTTTGCCAAAAATTTCAATACCCTTTTTATATAAACAATTTCCACATTTATTTTTCATTATCCCACTTCCACTTTACCAAAATTTATTAGCTAAAGCTAACAATTTTTGGCACGCCCAGTGGGACCTTTTGTTTTCTTTTAGGCTACCAAAAATTGCATATAGAACCTAAAACTTTCTTTTTTACACAATTTATTATTTTTTTTGAACCTCGTATTGCACTTTTCTCGCCCCACTTTACCATACCAAAAATTTATTAGCTAACGCTAACAATTTTTGGCACGCCCAGTGGGACATGTTTTTAAGTTTTGCCAAAAATTTAGAACCCGTTTTTGTGCCTATTTTCTTCCATAATTTTTTTCTATATCACATTTATTTTTCATTATCCCACTTCCACTTTACCAAAATTTATTAGCTAAAGCTAACAATTTTTGGCACGCCCAGTGGGACATGTTTTTAAGTTTTGCCAAAAAATTTTTAAGACTTGTTTTTCATACCACGTATATATTCTTCACGCTTATTTTTCATGCTTTGCTTTTATCCCATTAATAACTATTTAATTATTTTCTTGTTCTTTCTTTGTTCAATATTAGATTACTAATTTGATTTCATCATTTTTTCCTATAAGTATTCACGAAGAATGCCTCCTATGAAGAACACGGGAAAAGATCCCATCCCATCGGACTCCGAAGAGAGTCAAAATCAGATCCGGGACCAGAGCAACGAACCTGGTATGCCCGAAGGCGGTGCGGCTGAGACCATGAACAATAGCGGAGGTGCAAACCAACAACCACCTCAAGGCTCACCCTCATTCGACCTAACACCCTTTTTTACAAAACTAGAAAACCAAATCGACCAATTCCTACGCGGATTTTCACAATCCATGAAGGAAAGTCATGAGGACATATGCAAGGCAATGCAAGCCAACAACGAGGTGGCAAACAATTCCAATAAGGGATCGGCTCTCGAGGAAAGGATCGTCGATTTAACCGGGGAGATCAGTAAAATCCCGGAGAAGTGCGCCGAGTTGTTCACACAAAGGTCGACATCTCAAGGACCGGGAGATTGCGGGAAGAAAACACTGACATCAGGAGCTGGGGAAAGGTATACCCCACCACCAGCTCGAGAAGAGAATCTCAGGTTCAATGAGCGCGGTGACAGGATCAGCCCAGAACCTACTCAAGTCCCGCCACCTCAACAACAATTTAGGTCTCATACAGGACCTAGCAACCATGCCGAACATTACGAGGAAAGCTATGCTCGTAATGTGGGGGGCAATGTGAGACAAGCCAACTTTCACCCACAACGGACGACGAATACACGCATGGAGCCCACCACCGCCAACAACTTGGGAGAGGCCCAACGCATAAGAAACATCATCCAAGAGATCTATGGGCCAGCCGTGAGGGAAGTACACCGACCCGAATTCCAGAAACCCTATCCACGACACTATGATCAGTTATACCCGTTTCCCCACAATTTTAGAGTGCCTGATTTCACTTTATTTTCAGGGGAAGAGGGGCAATCCACCATGGAGCATGTGGCACGCTTCACCTTTCAGTGCAGTGGTTTAAGCATGGACACGAACTTCGACATGTTACGCTTGCGGTTATTCCCAGGTTCACTAACGGGACCAGCTTTCTCTTGGTACACCACCTTACCATCCGGATCCATTCTTGGGTGGGAGCAAATGGAAAGACTGTTCCACAACCAGTTTTATCGGACAGAGCCCGAGGTCTGTGTTTCGGAGCTGTCCCAAATGACACAGCGGCATGGAGAACCGGTTGAAAATTTTATCAACCGATTCAAAAAGATGCGACATCGTTGTCGAATCAACATCCCCGAGGTCGAGTTCGTGAAGATTTCCCAACGTGGGTTGGAATTCGAAAACCGGAAGAAGTTTCAGGGGATAGATTTCCGCGATTACTACGAGTTGGTGGCCAAGGTTTCCGAGTACGAGGAGTTGATGAGGGAAGATCATCGACGCAAGAAGAACTCTGTGGGAAGCTACCAAGGGAGGTACAAACGCATGAGGTAGCCATTGCCGACTTAACAAACACCGGGTCTCGAACGTGTCCTGTGTTGTTAAAGAATCCCAAAGCACCGGAGGTGGTCAAGAGGATCCCAACCACCCAATATACGTTTGACGTCTCGAAGACAGAAGAGATCTTCGACTACCTGCTAAAGGAACAATTCATCACGCTGCCTCCTAGACATGTGATCCCATCCAAAGAGGAAATACGCGGACGAGACTACTGTAAGTATCATGACAACTGGAGCCACAACACTCAAGCATATTTTGGTTTTAGAAATGCCGTGCAGGATAGGATTAACCGTGGGATACTCCAATTCCCGGAAAAGAAAGAAAGCATGCTGATCGACGAGGACCCATTCCCAGTAGCCAACATGGTCAATGCCACTTCACTAGTGTGGGGGGCAAAGGAAAGCAACAGGGCGACGTGAAAACTCGACAAGTATGGGTACCAAAAGCGACGCCATCTAAGTCGGAGAACAGCTCAAAGCAATCATAAAACGCGAAGAAAAGAGACGTGCAACAACAACGGCCACGTTTCGTGACACCCTCGAGCACGTCACCCCTCAATCAATGGCAATTAAATTGCCACAAGAAATTCCCAAGGCCTCTCTCCATGAATGCAAAGAGAAGATTAAGGAAGAGAGAGGCAGAAAAGAGAAATAGTCAAAAGGAGTCATCCAGCGTCAACTCCAACGATGCAAAAAGAGGAGGAAAAAAACAAGAGAAGAACCTCCAGATCCGGGTTTGAGATTTTATCATACGGGTAGATTGTGCAGCTACCTCTTTAATCTTACCTTCAGACTTTAGAAGCGACGGCATTAAGAAGGAAATCCCCAAGCCTAAGCACAAGGAACAAGAAGACAGTACACCAAAAGAAGCAGGTGAAGTGGGCATGAAGAGGGTTTACTTTGACAAACCCACTCCGAGGATGACTCACCATATCAAACCTCTATACGTCAAGGCTCATGTGGATGGCAAACCAATTTCCAGGGTGCTCATCGACAATGGATCAGCCGTTAACATCATGCCAATAAAGATGGTCCTAGCCTTAGGGAAATCAGAGGAAGACATAATCTCATCAGAGGTGTCAGTTTTGGCCTTCACGGGAGAAATTGCAAAGACATACGTCGTCCTACCATTGGAACTCACCATTGGCTCTCATACCGCCATGGCCGCTTTCTTCGTGGTAAATTCAACCGCGAGTTACCAAGCACTGTTAGGGAGGGATTGGATACACTCCAACTCATGCATCCCGTCATCTTTGCACCAACTTCTTCTGCTTTGGAAGGGAGACGAGGTGGAAGTCATCCGGGCAAACGAGAAGCCATTCGAAACCTACTCAGATGTGGTCGAGGCGAGACTATACGAGGAATCTGTAGGCCTAATCCGAGTGAGATCCAAGTACGAAGAGCAATCATGTGGCGAAGAAATTAAGAACATCCTAAGGCCAATGGCAATCGTGCCCCGCCAAAGGCCATTCCCTGATGAACCCATAATTGAAGAGATTCCATGATCAAGACAACATCCGGAAAAGAAGCGGTGGCTTCAGCCGCTATATCAAAACTGAAAGCACAATAACTAGCGGAGAAACTATACCAGGAGAACGACATGAGGGTCTCAGAAATCGAAGCACCCGAAGGAGTAGTAGAACTAGATCCTCAAGGAGAAGAAATCCAGTTACAAGATTTTAAAAGGGCGAACCCGAAGTTAGAAGATGAAGGTTCCATGGCAGTCGATCCTCTGGACGAAGTGAACCTAGGGACAGAAGAGGAACCTCAGGTTACATTTGTCAGCAGCCTGCTACGCCCAACGTTAAAAGAAGTTATCATCGTTTTGCTACGAGAGTTCAAAGACTGTTTCGCTTGGAATTACGACGAAATGCCCGGATTAAGCAAAGACGTGGTGGAACATAGGTTGCCAATCAAACCGGAGTTCAAACCTTTCAAACAACCAACAAGAAGGATGAGCAAAGAGGTTGAAGGTAAGGTGAAGGAAGAAATAGAAAAGCTGTTCAAAGCCAAGTTCATTAGACCGGCAAAATACACGGTGTGGCTATCGAACGTCGTACCCGTAGTAAAAAAGAACGGTAAGTTACGCGTATGCGTAGATTTCCGCGATCTAAATCTAGCTACGCCAAAAGACATCTACGTGATGCCTATCGCCGATATGCTAGTAGACACTGTGTCCAAAAATGAATTAATATCTCTTTGCGATTGCTATGCGGGGTATAACCAAATCCTTATTGCCGAAGAAGACATTGCAAAAACTGCGTTTCGATGCCCAGGGTCAATCGGCACGTTTGAATGGGTCGTCATGCCATTCGGCTTAAAGAATGCCGGCGCCACATACCAAAGAGCAATGAATGCCATCTTTCACGATTTACTCGGTACCTCTATGGAAGTATACGTAGACGACATCGTTATCAAATCCAAGCGAGAAACAGAACACGTCGGCCATTTAAGGAAGAGTTTCGAGCGGATGCGTAAGTACAATTTAAAACTCAATCCTCTAAAGTGCGCCTTCGGGGTCAAAGCAGGAAACTTCCTTGGATTTTTGGTCCATCAAAGAGGGATCGAGATTGACGACAATAAGGCGAAAGCAATCAAAGAAGCTCAACCTCCGAAGAACAAGAAGGAGTTGCAACGTTTCTTGGGCCAAGTAAATTACTTGAGACGATTCATATCAAACTTGGCTGGAAAGTCCAGGGCATTCTCAGATCTGGTAAGACTCAAAGACGAAGAAAGCTTCAAGTGGGACGACAAGCATCAAGCGGCGTTCGAAGAGATCAAAACTTACTTGAGTAATCCACCTGTGTTGATGCCACCAAGGGAGGATACTCCACTCAAGCTCTATATATCAGCGACCGACGAGTCAATTGGATACTTGCTTGCCCAAGACAACGCAAACCATCATGAACAAGCCATCTACTATCTAAGTCGAACCTTGCTATCGGCGGAGACGAGATACAGCCCAGTCGAGAAGACATGTTTGGCCCTTTACTTCGCTTGCACAAAGTTGAGGCATTACTTGCTCAAAGCGAGGGTTTACGTGATCGCTAGCACCGACTTGATCAAATACATGCTAAACCAGCCTATCCTCTCAGGAAGAATAGGAAAATGGTCACTAGCATTGGCCGAGTTCACTTTGGTATACCTCCCGCAATCCTCGATAAAAGGGAAAGCAATTGCAGATTTTGTGGCCGACCACCCAACCAACTTTCAATATCCCAAAGAAGCAGAACTGCCAATTTATCTCACGCACAAAGAACCGTGGCAGTTGAAGTTCGATGGTTCAAGCACAGACAGTTCCAACGGAGCAGGAGTAATCATCACAACCCCATCCGGAACTAAGACAATATTAGCGGCAAACTTGGATTTTGAGTGCACGAACGACCAGGCTGAGTATGAAGCTCTAATCATCGGCTTAGAAATCTTGAGAGACCTAGGAGTGAAAGAGGTCAAAATTTTCGGCGATTCACAGTTGGTCATACGGCACCTAACAGGAGAATATAAATGCTCAAATTTATCCTTGCTACCTTATTTCGCGTTTGCAATTCAACTTCTGGAAATGTTTGATGAGGTCAGTTTGGAGCATATTCCAAGAAATGACAATTGGGAAGCCGACGAGTTAGCCCAAATCGCTTCTGGAATGAAGATCTCCAAAGAAACAGCGTACAAGGTCGTCATCATTAGAAGACAAGGTCATCCATCCATGGCAGACAGAGGTGTCCAGTTTGAATCGTTCGACATCGACATCAACTTAGCTCAGGATTGGAGGAAACCCTTTACCAACTACCTCAACGACCCATCCAAAAAAGTAAAATATTCATTGAGCATTCAATCTCGAAATTACATGTTGATGGCAGGTGATTTATACCGCAAGAGCTACGACGGAATGCTACTCAAATGTCTCGACTTCCCAAAAGCAATGGAAGTCATGAAGCAAGTCCATGAAGGCATATGCGGAGCGCACCAATCCGGAAGGAGAATGCGATGGCTTATCAATCGCCACAGATACTTCTGGCCAACGATCCTGCGTGATTACATCACATATGCGAAGGGTTGCAAAAAGTGTCAAATGTATGGCCAAATCCAACGAGTCCCGTCAGAAGAATTACACTCAGTAGTGAAGCCGTGGCCATTTAGAGGGTGGGCTATTGATCTAATAGGGAAAATATTCCCAGCTTCATCAAAAGGTCATTGTTTCATCATAGTTGCCACAGATTACTTTTCCAAATGGGTGGAAGCAGCACCAATGAAACAAGTCGGCCAAACACAAGTGATACGGTTCATCAAAGAGAACTTGATTCATAGATTCGGAATCCCAGAATCCATCACCACGGATCAGGGGACCATGTTCACAGGCGAAGATATGAACGAGTTCGTAGAAGAGTACGGGATTAAGTTGATTCACTCTACCCCATTTTATGCACAAGCGAATGGTCAAGCTGAGGCGTCCAACAAGATCCTGATCCAAATCTTGGAAAAGATGCTAGAAGACAATCCTAGAGAATGGCACAAAGTTCTCTCAGAAACACTGTGGGCCATGCGAACGTCTAAGACACGAGCGACCAGAGTCAGTCCATTTTTTCTAACATTTGGTCATGATGCAGTAATACCATTAGAAGTCATCGTGCCTTCATTACGAGTAATGCGTCAGAATGACTTGGAGCCAGACAATTACGTACAAGCCATGACCATGGAACTAGAAGATTTGGACTACGAAAGACAGAAAGCGCTCGATTGTATGATAATCCAAAAGAAGAAAGTAGAAGATGTGTACAACAGGAAAGTCAAAAAGAAAAGCTTCAGAGAAGGCGAACTAGTGTGGAAGTTCATCCTACCAATTGGGACGAAAGATCGTGAGCTTGGAAAGTGGTCGCCCAACTGGGAAGGACCATTCCAAATCCACAAAGTGCTTCCCGGGAACGCGTATTGATTAAAGAGCTTGGGCGGAGAACCACACAGGAGATACATCAACGGCAAATACTTGAAGAAATATTTCCAAAGTATGTGGGACGTAATTGATGTAGCAACCAGCCCGCAAGACATAGAAGAGGCTCGACTACGCGGGGCGTGACACCAAAGACGCCACACATGAAATACACCGATAAAACATTTCAAGTTCAGAAGCACCAATACGCGGGGCGTATTCGAAACTACGCGGGGCGTACCTCCCTACGCAAGGCGTGACACCAAAGACGCCACGCGTGAAACGCATCAATAAGACGCTTCAGGGTCAGGAACACAAATACGCGGGGCGTACTTACTTCACGCGTGGCGTAAACCAATCATGTATAAAAAACAAATCCAGGAGCATGCATACGCGGGGCGTGTACTCCTATATGCGGGGCGTATGCCAAACACGCAGGACGTGTACGAAGACATACATAGAAGATACACTCCAGGGGCTCGACTACGCGGGGCGTAACACTAAAGACGCCACGCGTAGTCATCAACGACGATACACACCAGAGCCAGGAATATGAATACGCGGGGCGTGACCAGGTACACGCAGAGCGTAAGCACTCTTTTTCTGGGCATTTACAATTTTACTGGTCATTCGTACATTGTCTTTTCAAGTACTATAAAGGGTCGTCAATAAAAGAATAAATATGCCATAACCAAAAAAGAATATATGGAGGACTTAGCAAATGTTCAAATGGAAATCAACTCACAAAACAATGCCCATTCGTTCTACACAAATGAATGAAAGAATCAAAACAAAGATGGAAAGTACGGGCAACCCATGAACATGCCTCACGGAAACAAACAAAAGTCAGGCTTCGGGTATTTTGCCCAAGATTCGCAAAGTTTGGAGGCAGCCTCTTTGTGTTGCTCACTCTGCCGGTGTCATGCCAACATTTCATCATAATGATTGGCCAATCGATCTTTCTCACGTCCCAGCTCTTCCTCCATCCGTGGGAAACAAGCCCTAAACCCGGAGCTAGCTCTAACCATATCCTCCTTAAACGCTCGAGCCTCAGCCACCTCCTTCTCCAATGCCGCAAGCCGCTCCTCTACAGCTGCAATTTTGACTAACCGTTGCCGATCCGCTTCTTCAGCATCAACCAAAGCATTAAACTTCTTGCTGTAGGCCTCCAACTCTGCCATATTCGATCTAACTCGAGCTGCGAGACCTGCTGCCACGTTTTTCTCAGTAACATAGGACTGATAGCAAAATAATACGTGGTTCTTGGCGGATTTTAACGGCTCAGTCTTGAAGGGATGAACACACACACCCATCATGAGGTCAAAATCAATCATAGCTCTTTCAACACGAGTCGGAGTCCAAGAGTCAAGAGGAGAGGCGACAAGCTTACTGAGATTGGCACGAGCATCACTCAAAGAATCGTCGATAGGCAGGGATGAGTCAGCTACGGTGTTAGGCGGTCCTTTCAGAAATGAAAAATCCAAACCAGCAAAAGGATTATCAGCCTTAAGGCCAACAGGAACCAATGGAGGACGCACTAGAGCTGATTCCTGTCATTTTCACAAAGGACATTTCAAGCAATCAATATGACTCAAGCATCCCACACATAGTTCATAAAATCATGGAGTCACAAATCTTACAAACCTGAGACAATGGTGCAACAATCAATCGATTTAAAGAAGAGGCAGAAGGAAGATGTGTTCGTGCTGGAAGTTGTAATGGAGTCATGTCCACCTCAGCTAAGCTATCATCAAGAGATAGGGTTCTAATCGAAGAAGTCATATTCCAACGTGCCCCTAGTTGACCCAACGCTCCATCCTCAAAACCAAAGTACAGGTCTTCGTCGGAATCAATCCTCTCACCTGGTCTCACCGAAGGGCCTGCCGTGGTAGGTACCTGCCCTTCCCCATCCAACATGATTGCTTTGCCTTTGCCTTTTTCGTTTGTCTCAAGAGCATTCGGAACCAGAAGAGTCAGATTGTTATCCTTCCCCGAGCTACCGCTCGAATCTAAAAAAAAAAAAAAAAAAACAAAAAACAAAATGAATAAGTATATATGTATACAAAATATACATACAAAAAAAAAGCTTACCAACGGGTGGAACGCACTGCTGAAAAACGGTATCCCACCAAGCATCAAACGAAGGTCGATCCGATCCAAGCAAAAGTGGTCCCTGATCATATCCAGCGTCCAGAACCGCAGCGGCTATATCTTCGTCACTAGCTCCGTGCCGCTGAGAAGAGGTAGGAAATGGGAGTGGCCCTGGAATAGCTTGGAAAAATCCTAATTGACGTGCCCAAAGGCAAGGTGCATACAAAGTCAGACCAGGATTCGATGACCTTGAGGTTCTAGTTCGGTTCACCCCATGGTGTAACCGACGTGTTGCACACACCGTCATCCACCACTCAGTACCTTCATGGGGGGCAGCAGACAAGTAAGAAAGCGCCCAGGATGGTAGACATGAATTACCCTTATTCCAAAAGAGAAACAGCTCATTGTGAGGAGATGGCACTAAAGTACGAAGAAATCTCACGACCACACCAACAGCCAAACTCGAAGAGCTGTAGCAAAGGTCTACACCAAGATGATCCGAAACCCCCACTGATGAAACAGTAGCCAAATGAGGGAAGTAGACGAAGACCCACAGTTGTAATAACCATAAGCCACCCCGAGGTTTTACAAATGGTCTGCCCTCAACTGTAAGAGCTAGACGGTGGAAGGTCGAGGCTAACAACATAGTACCAAGAGCTAAACGACGGCCTGAAGCCAAAGCCTTAGCAATAATCAATATTTCAGCGGTAGGCCTAAGACCCAACGGCTCAAAAATCCTCTTTAGATAAGATGGCTTGCACTCTAGGGAATGCATGGGTATCTATACAACTTGGGACTTCCTCTCCAATGATAGGCAACCCCGTCAAAGCAACCACATCACGTAAAGTGATAGACATCGGACCCAGCGGGAGAATCAATGAATTGCATAACGGTGACCAAAAATTCAAAACTCCTTCAAGCACGTTCACACAAGGAGTAATTTCATGACGATTTAAACGAACGAAATTCCTGATGCCAACCTGATCCCAAACACTTGCATACCTCAGTTCTAAGCGATCCACAAGATCATTCCACCCAGTGTAGCAACGAGGGAATACCAGACCTTTCCTATTCGCAGGAAATTGATAAGTTTCCCTATGGAGGGCCAATTCGGTAGCGCTACTCATGGGATAAAGGGGCAAAGGTGAGCTATTCATAGCAACAAGGCTGATGGTAAGGACACTATCCTGAAAACGAAGTGCAGACACAATCAATCAAACCCTAGGGATACTACCTTCAAATACATAATCATGAAATTATGAAAATTACCTCCTGCAAGCCAAGGGTTATGCCTAGGCGAGAATCAGCGCGAATGGTGTCAGAATACGAGTTCGCAGCTGTGACAGACAGATGCAAATTTCAGCAATACAATTCCATCTCCATGTAATAATTCTAAAATTCTTATGTTTTTATTCCAATTCAATCTATTTTCTCATAAAAGCAAAAAAAAAAAATCAAAAAGAAAGAAATAAAGAAGAAAAATAGATTGCATACCCATGCTTGACAGACTGAGGGCTTGATTCTGAGTGTTCTTGAGCTTGGGGAAAAGAAAATGGCAGAAACAAAGATAGCAAAAAAAAAAGAAAAGAGTTGTAAATGGTTTAAGATAGAGAGTTCCAATTCAAATTTTTTTTAAAAAAAAATCCTGCAGGATTCTTTTATCCATTATCTTTAAAAAGAAAAAAGTAGTTAATAAAAACTTCTTTTGTACATAAAATTTTACTAATTCATTTATGCACAAAAGAGGGGGCAATTGTTAGCCCAGAAAAATAAAATAATTATTTTTATGTATATAAATGCTTAGGTTATGTTTTTAGGATATAGTTTATATTTTCTAGAAATAATACACCTATAAGCTAAGCTTCAACCCGTGGGAAAATCCGGCACCACGCGGGGCGTGTCCTCAATACGCAGCGCGTAAACAAGGCGTCCGGAGAAATCAACGTCAAAACGCAAACACGCAGCGCGCCCTTCACCTTACGCGGGGCGTACTCTCTCACGCGGGACGTATTTGCCAATACACCGTGCGTAAGACGCATTCGCGGAGCATGCCAAGATCAGAGGCTTGAAGACGCGGGGCGTATCTACAAGACGCGGGGCGTAATCCTTCACGCAGGACGCGACACCAGAGACGCCACGCGTGAAAACCATTAATGAAACGCACTAGGCCTAATGTCCGCCAACACGCAGGGCGTAGCAGAGCATACACGGGGCGTGTCGTCTCGTCCAGAAGTAGTTAACGGCAGTTTGAGGAGGTTAAGTTAGTTAATTAGAGTTAGTTGGGTTTGGTTAAGATAGTTGGTGACTATTTACCAAAATACCACTGATTATTTACCAAAATACCACTGATTATTTACCAAAATGCCACTCTAAAAAACTATAAATAGACCCCCTTCCCTTCCTTATTTTTCACACTCAACATAAACACAATCCCCTTCCTAAGGTCCCTTTCAATTCTCTCTAGTTTCTAGTTCTTAGTTTTCAAGTTCTTAGCTCCTAAGTTCTTTAATTTCTTCAAGTTCTTCAAGTTTTTCCTTTTCGTTCTTCGTTTTTTCTTAGCTTTGATCCCTTTTTTAAGCTCTCTTTAGCTCCAATTCAAGTTCCAATAGTCTTTCTTTTAAGTTTCTCAATTCAATTTAGCATTCCTAAGCTGTTACTCTGCTCAATTTTCAATTAGAATTTCATTTCCGAATTAATTTTCCAGATTCATCCAATTGTTTTCGAAGCCCGATTCCGTCCATTTTAAATCATTATTTGCTTTCAATCCCTTCGACAAAGTTGTTCCTGACGTCTTGAATTTCAATCTAGTGTTTTTAATTTCCCGATTCCGTACCCAGAAACTATAGTTACATGCTGACCTTTCCAGCCCAAATTCTTTTAGTTACTCTGCCCAGATTTTTCCAGATTCGTCCAGTCATTTTCAATTCTCAATTTCGTCCATTTCCAATTCGTTTTAGCTTTCGATCCCTTATACAAAGTTGTTCCTGACATTATGAAGTTCAATTTACACTATTTACTCATCCAATTCCGCATTCTTAAGCACTCAAACCAAGCTCCCGAAATTAAGGTCTAAATCTGCCCCATTTGCCTACCAACGTTTTGCCATTGCACCAAGCACATATCGTACGGGCCCGACCGATTGCAGTTCTCCAAAGACCTCACGCCGACGCCAAGATTCAACATCAATCCGAGATAGCTATTGTGGCTCCGAGTTTGTTGTTGAATTCCAATTTATTCTTATTGCATTTCAATTCCTTGTATTTGATTTGCTATTCCTTTTCAATTGAATCAGCTATATGTTTAGTATAGATGTTTTTTCAATTGTAATTCATTTCCAATTTCATGTTTCAAACAATTATTCAATCAATAAAATATCGATTTTTCACCAAATCTTGTGTCAATTTCGCACTTTAAATTCCTTTATTTTCTCGTCCTCAATTTACCCGCATTAGCTTAAATAAAACAATTTATCTAGCAAAGTTTCTATAACGGCGCTAGAGACCCAAGAGAGACTTTTTCAATCCTTGCGTCCCTCGCCAATCGTTTCGTTTAGAATTTAAGTTTTGGCGCGCAAATCCATAAACTTAACCCACTTTAATAATTAAGAAATAATTTCTCTGGCACGCCCGCACCCTAACCACACGTGACAAGGTTGAAATTATCATATTCGCAAAATAAAGCTAACAGTTTTATAATACGTAAGAAAATAATGTTGAACTTATAAAATTCTAAAGATATCTACTCATTTTAGGTTGAATATTTCTAATTTTTTTTATCTTTCAAAACATCAAAACGATGAAATTTTAGAGTTTTGAAAACTAAAATAACAATTTGGGCTTTAGAAAATTACTTCCAATTTTACAAAATTGATTCCAAAGCTAATCGTAGGACTAAAATTAACATCTGAATATAGATTCTTGACTCAGCTCCTGGAATAACACTTTAGCTACTATCTATTTAAAAGATATATAGAAGAGACATTTATAGCAAGTATAGAAACACTAAAATTCTCTTTGGAAGGAAGAATATTTCATAATTATGAGAGGTTTTGAAATTGATAGGCCAACAAGATTTGAAGAACAAGTAACTATAGTTTGGTAAAGTTTGTTATTGACTTTCAAGAATCTTATTGTAAAGTCATTTCTCAACACGTGTCTTTATATGTATTGTTGATTTTATATGTGTTTTTTTTTTTTTTTTTTTGAAGAAAAGCTTGCAATTTTTATTGAGTAAAAATAGGAGCTACATCTCGCCGGATTAAACCCCAAATAAACGGAGGCCAATCCTCAGTAAGAATAGTAGGTTCGTCTAAAGTCGAAGCCCACTTAGCTAAAGAATGAGCAATCTTGTTGTCCTCTCTAGATACAAACTAAATGGAAATTCTACGAAAAATAGTAAACCATGTAGCGACATCTTCATACTGGAACCTTAAGTTCGTGTTAGGAAAATTGCCTGAAGTAAGAGTCTGAACCACCCTTTGTGCGTCCGATTCAATAATAATATCATTGAAACATCAATCACGAGCCAAAAATAAACCGGCCAACACAGCCTGCAGTTCGGCTTCCTGCGCTGTTGCACAGAAACCCATCGGAATTCCAACCGTCTCTCCACAGCAATTCCGCGCGATCAGTCCCGCTCTACACGCATGGCCATTTTCTCCGAATTTGGCATCACAATTGATTTTTATGACGCCGCTCGGAGGAGGATACCATACTCTCATAGAGTCACGTACTGATCGGTTGGACAGTTGCGCTGGGGGAGCTATCCGTTGCTCATTTGTCTGGGCGGAGGCGATCCCTTGAAGATAATCTGCAACCTTTTTTTATTAAAATACATGGTTCAGTCCATACACCTTCATGGAGGAACTTATTACGTCGGAACCACATCCACCACATGGTGGTTATTGCAATCCGGGTTTCTTCAGGCGATAGATTGTCGAGGCACTGTCGAGTCCAGCAATCGATCAAGTTTGCCTGAAGTTTGTCTAGCCGAATTGATAGGCTCGAACCTTTCCACACCGCCTTTGCTGCCTTGCATTTAACAAAAACATGCATTAGGGTCTCGTATGGTGCGTTACATACCTGACATGTGTTATGGATCGGGACACCTCGTCGCTGGAGTTCGGCAGTACATGGTAGCAGACTTTTTGACAACTTCCAGTAGAAATGAAGTATTTTTGCCATCAATTTCGTCTTCCAAATTCTATCGAGCCAGCTGTCGGTCTCTTCGGATCGCGTCGGCATATCAGCAGCCATTAATCTCATTTTCTCAGCCAAATAATAAGCACTTTTGATGGTAAAGTTGCCTGTTTTATCGGCTCCCCAGTACGTTTCATCATACGGTCGGCGATAGCTCAGCCTTATGTTCCGCACTTCCTTGGCGTCTGATGGGATTAACAGCTCCACTAGCTTTCGCTCATCCCAATTATTGTTGTCCCTGTCAATTAGTTCATGAACTAGTGCAGGTCCACGGGCTCCTCTCAGTATTAACGGTCTTTTGCAGTTCAACCCCAGTACCTAGTTATCATCCAGGATTTTGATACACCTTCCATCGCCCACACGCCACATCAAACCTCTCCACACTAATTTGCTGGCCCCCCACAATCCCCTCCAAAAATAGCTTGGGTTGGAGCCTAAAGGGCGAAGAGCAAATCTGATCCCTTAAAGTATTTAGCCTTTAGAAGCTTTGCACAAAGGGTTTCAAGTTGTTTGAACATTCTCGAGCACTGTTTAGCAATTAAGGCCAGGTTAAACGATTTCATCCATCGAAAACAAAGGCCTCCTCTCTCCGTCGATTGACAAATATCCTCCCAAGAAAGCCAGTGAATGGTTCGTTTCCCAGGTTTCCCATTCCACCAGAACTGGCTTATAATCCCATGTATTTCATTACACAATGAATCAGGAAGAGGAAAAAATGACATAACATATTACGGTATAGCCTAGATTACTGACTTAATGAGGGTTTCTTTACCACCAGTCGAAAGAAATATCTCCTACCATCCCTTTAGTCGCTTTGATCCTTTCCTTGATATTCCCAAAAACCGCTTTTTTGGACCTCCCAACTATCATCGGCAGACCCAAATACTTAGGAAAAGCACCCGTTTCCCTCACCTGTAGTGAATTACAGATATCCACCTTTCGATCATGAGGCACACCATTGCTGAAGAACAATTCAGATTTATCAAAGTTAACAATCTGCCCCGAAGCCTGAGCGTACCTTTCAAGGATACCTTTAACCACTCCAATTTCAGACACAGTGGCATTACCAAAGAGAATTGAATCATCAACAAAGAAGAGGTGGGAAATTACCGGGCAAGTTCTGTAGATTTTGATCCCATGCAGCTACCGCGAATTAATACCATGTCTGATGTTTGCCGATAGTGCCTCAGCACAAATGAGGAACAGGTATGGGGAAATGGGGTCTCCTTGTCGTAATCCTCTAGCTGGATGAATTACATCAGACGGGCGCCCATTAATCAGAAAAGCCATCGATACAGAAGATACACACATAAAGACTAATTTGATGAAGTGCTCAGGAAAGCCCATACGGTGAAGAACTTATTTCGAGAAAGGCCATTCCACCCTGTCATAGGCCTTACTCATATCAATTTTCAATGCAAAATTTCCCTTACTGCCTTTTAATCTTGTCTTCATACTATGGAAAATCTCAAAGGCAATAATAGCATTATCAGTAATATGTCTACCTGCAACAAAGGTCGATTGAGTATCATTAATAATGCTTGGCAATACCTTCTTCAATCTATTGGCCAACGTCTTGGATGCAATCTTGTATAGCACGTTGCACAATGCAATGGGCCGGAGATCTTTTGGAATGAGAGCTATGTGTGTATGATTAAGAAGAGAGGGCATCTCTCCCGTTTCAAGAATTTGCAGAATAAATTTAGTGACCTCGTCTCCTATTACATCCCAATAAGCTTGGAAAAACAAAGCCGACATTCCATATGGTCCTGGCGCTTTATTAGGATGCATCTGTTGTATAGCCTGGAAGATCTCTTCCTTACTAAACCGCCCCTGTAGTTCGCTGATCTATTCCTCCGACAGCCTGGCATCAATTTGCCCAGTGAATTCCTCTCCTCCTGTAGGTCCAATGGAGGTGAAGAGATTCATGAAATAATCAACTACAACGCCCTCAATCTGTTCGTCGCTCTCAGCGCTAACCCCATCTGCACCCTGTAATTTCGTTAATCTATTATTACGTCGTCAGGCATTGCATTTGGCGTGGAAGAAAGCCGTATTTTTGTCACCGGCTTTCAGCCACTCAATCCTAGCCCGTTGCCGCCACTTTTGTTCCTCCAACAATAATAACATGGCTAGCCGGTTAGTGAGAATAGTTTCATGGTCCCTCTATTTCGGATTGGCGGCCTGCTGTACCTGATTCAATTCACAAGAGCACTCCTGTATACGTTTAGGAAGGTCAGAGAACTGCTGTTTATCCCAATCAGACAATGCCTCTACAATTGCCGCAAATCTCTGTTGAATTTGCTACTCCCTAGTAGACGTACTGTCCCAGTCCAGCGTTACAATCTCCCTACAGTCAGGATGCTATCGCCAAGCTTGTTCGAACTGAAACCGTCGAGTGGACTTACCCCATCTTCATTTAGTGCTCGACGTATCCAGCAAAATAGGGTTATGATCAGAGGCGATGCGTGGGAGGTGTTGTACCCTAGTAACTGGATGTAAAATATTCCACTCCTCATCAGCCACAAATCTATCCAGACGCTCCCAAATGCCATCATTCCCTCCACGCTGATTAAACCATGCGAAACCATTACCGTCTGCTCCAAGATCTTGAAGACTGCAATTCTCCAAACATACTTGAAAATCTTCCATCTCTTTATTAGCTTCGATTCTGCCTCCTTGTTTCTCCGAGGTCCAGAGAAATTTATTGAAATCCCCAAATCCCAGTAGAGGGTAGGAGTCTCTACTTTTCAGATGTTGAATAAGATCCCAAGTTAAGTGTTTGTATTGTCGCTCAGGCCAGCCATAAGTGTTTGTATTCCCGCTCAGGCCAGCCATATATACCTCTTCCTCTCCAACGAATCGCCGACCCCTGTGTGATGAAAAAATAGATACAGTGTTGCGAGTAGTGCCTAATCTCAAGATCAATCTCTTTCTTCCACCCCAAAATTAAACCGCCACTTTTTCCCATGGCATTCACAATGAAAAAATTAAAATCATGAAAACAATAACTCAGATTGCTTTTTCCCTTGTTCCCTATCTGAGTCTCCATTAGGAACAGGATGGTTGGGTTGTGCTCCCTCATTACCTTCTTGAGGGCTCTAAACGTCCAAGGATTACCCATGCCTTGGACGTTCCAACTTATGATTTTCATGGCTAGGGATGGGTCTCCTCAGAGTCCCCCGCCCTTACAATAGTTTCCGTGTTCATGCACTTCTTTTTCAGCTCTTGAGCCTCCGATATAACTACATCATCCTTACTCAATCTTCGTTTATTTGATTCTGTCTGATCAGAAGTTACCGTATCACTGATCTGTTTACACCTCTTCCTGTCAATGCGAACCTTTCGGGCTGTAGTTTTAATCTCAGACGGCCTCTGCATTGTGTTTTTCTCTTGCTATTCGCTATCAGGCTTATTCCGTTCACCCTGAGGTGTCTCGCTGTTCTCACTAGCGGTTCTTGTACCCGTTTCCTGTAACACCAGCTTCTTTCGTGCATTTGGGGCCCCTATTGAGCTTGATTCTGCTTGTTGCTCTGAGCTCTGCTCATCGCTGGTACTGGATTTCAGATATCTGAAATTATCATGAGCTCCATTTGGACTTGAGCTTTGCATCTTCATCGGGGATGCTCGTAGCGATGGTCCATGCGGCCATTCTTCCACTTCTATCAATTCTTCTGGCATTATTTCATAATCCTCATGTGTATGACCGAGTATTTCGCACCAATAGCAGTAGTTAGGCAGCCGTTCATACTTGAAAAAGACCCAAACTACCTCTCCTTTATTGTTACGTGCCCTGATCTTCCTCAGCAACGGCTTATGAACGTCAATATTGATTCTTAGACGAACATATTTGCCAATTGTATTTGTTTCCGTGTCTACTATCTGCATCACTGACCCCACCCTTGCTCCTATTGCTTGGACCATTTTCTGGTTCCGCTGATTAATAGGAAGATCATAAATCCGTACCCACATGGAGCAATGGGATAATGGTATTTCCGAGGGTTGTTCGTGTCCATGTACACCTGCTATGAGGACCAAGTTGCGTTCAAACGTCCATGGCCCTCCCCTTAGAATTATGTCTCTGTCTTTTCGCGACTTGAATTCACACGCGAATCGTCCCTCTTCCCCCTCCTCAATCACAAATCTATTGTGAATTGCTTTTTACCGCTCCCCAATTACTATTACCGCCCCTATTTGGACTTTTTTGCCATTTTCATAATTTTGATAAAAAGCTAAAAATTCTTTCTCTAAAATCAGAAACTCGAACAATAATAAATGAAATTATAAAAATAATTAATATGCGACAATTTGAATCTCGAAAATGGATGATTATGAGTCGGAAACAATAAAATTTACATTTTTTTGTCAAAAAAATCAGGAACATAATGCATATTTTTTGTGACGATTAGAATTTTTCGTCACAAAAAATTAGAGAATTTTATATTTTCCGTCGCTAAAAAGTATAGGATTGTGCATAGGCCCAAATTTGGTCTAGGTAGGTGCTAGATCGGCCCAGCCAATGGGCTGGGCGGATCCATCACCCGCCCAACCATGGTTTGGGCGGATCCAGCATCCACCCAGCCAATGGCTTGGGTGGATATACCACCTGCCCAAGCCATTGGCTGGGCGGATTCTGGATCCGCCCAGACCATGGCTGGGCGGGTGATGGATCCGCCCAGCCCATTGGCTGGGCGGATGTAGCACCCACCTAGACCAAATTTGACGTTTTTTTCTCAAAAATTAATTTTTTTTTCAAAAGGGCAAAATTTTCCAAATGGGGGCGGTAAGAAACAACACCCAATCTATTCGTACGCCACTGTCCCCGTAGTGCGAACGTCAAAATACGAACATTAAGAGGTTTCGCGGATAGAATCTTACCCGTGATACACCAGCATTCAGCTTGTGCCGTATCCTCCATGTTTTCGATGATATCTTTTTCTCCTTCATTCAGAGTAACCTTCTCTAGCAATCCTTCTAGATTTGTATCCATTAGCAGCAGTATACGTCGACCTGGTTTGTGTTGGTATTCCATTTGCAATCGAGAGAAACAAGTAACAGTCCGGCGGTAGAAGATCAAAATGGCGGCGGCGGCTCTAACGCCCTAGTCGGCTAGGGGTAGCACAGGGGACCACTAGGGCAACTGATTTTATATGTGTTTATGCAATCAATCAAATACCCAAAATAATAAATATGCATTGAATTTCACATAATTAATCATATTAACTTTTTTTTTTGACAAACTACAAATTTAATTGTCACTATATAAATATATTTTTCAAAAGGAACTTCAATCTTTATGTCAAGAAAATGAAATTGGAGAAAAAAAAGAAGGCAAAACCTTTATTTTTCATTTTTTGGTTTATTAAGCCCCCGGTCTTTTATTTGAATACATTAAACCCTGGTCATTTATTTTTGGTCTCATTAAGTCTTTGATGACCAAAAAAAGTAAATTCGAATATAAAATTTGGTTAACAGATTGTTGTTCATTGCACTTGCATTCAAAATTTGTATTTTTCACTGTTTGAAAGCAGTTTTGGATGTGTAATGTGGTTGTAGGAAAACTGTAAAAACCTTAATTCAAACTGAAAAAAATAGATTTTTTAATAATTTCAAATACAGCTGAAGTTAGTAAAATATTTTTAACAGAATTAGATGCTCATAAAGGGCTTAACGAAACCAAAAATAAATAATCAGGGGCTTAATGTATCCAAATAAAAGATGAAGAGCTTAATGAACCAAAAAATGAAAGATCAAAGGCCTAATGATGCTTTTTGGAAAAAAAGAATTATGGAGTTTGATTTTCGCCCTGTTTGGTAAAAACATCTCTAATAAAGATTGCTTTAAAGAGTGTCAAAGCTTAACACATCATATTAAAATATAACATTTTATTTTTTCAATCATCCAAATCATATTTGGTAACTTTTGTTAAAAAAATGCTCCAATAGTAAGCAATTTTAAAAGTTGTCACAATAGCACCATAAATTATTACTTTATATGTTGTTTATTTTAATTATAAATATTATAAAAAATGTGCACTAAATAACTTGTTTATATATTAAAAAAAATTTGGCAACCTTAAAGCAAGATTGCCAAAAAGTGGTAACTTTGCTAAGCAAACACACTTACTCCAATAAATGGCACCCTTTGAAAGTTGTCAAAACAAGTGTCACATCACCAATCACTCTTCTGAGCACCATCTATTGGAGATGGTTCAGGTAAAATTAGAGGTTTGAGCCACTTTAGAGATTTTGACTAGTCGAACCTTTAATATTGATGTTTGGGGTAAATTTCATCAATGGTGTATAATCTTTACCCTGTTTCACACTTTGGTGTACAACCTTTAATTTGTCTCATTAATATGTACGAACTTATAGGTGACCTTCCACTTTGGTGTATAGCAGGTAAAAATGACCGGTCAACGCGAAGTCAACCCGCCACATCAGTAGTTTGATCGGTCAAAAAGTCAAAATTTGACCACCTAATGTAAAATTACTTATATACCCTCTTGTTTCTTCTTTCTCTTCCCCTTTCCCTTTCTCTCTCTACCTTATTTCTCTCAAACTCCTCCCTCTCTCTCTAAATCCTCAGCTAGTTACTGACCGAATAATTCCATTGTTAACTCATGAAATTTGGTCAATAAGCATGTTAGATTTCATGCATCGTTTGATGGGAGGGGGACTACAATTTTATTAAAATAAAATTTCACTCAAGACCTGTTCATGTTTCGTGTTACAGGTGACTGGAATTTTTCAAACCATTTGTATAGCTAGATTTTGATTCCGCTGGCCATTAGAAGCTCTATAGCTGGTAAGATTATTGGCGTTTCGTCTGTGTAGTCCAATAAACGACCTTTGATCAACATGTGGAAAGAATTTTCAGTTCAGAGTCATCTTTCTCTCTCTAACCTCGTTTTTAGCAATTAGCACCAGGTTTCTTGCAATTGAACCCTCCTGAATACAAAATCATTTACTGTTACATTCCCTCGGGTTTCTTGCAATTAAACCCTCCAGACCCTTCTAGTGATCTATCTGCTACTCAGAAGTCTTCCACTGACGCATATGAGGAAGAAGATATGAGAGAAAGGATGATGAAGAATATAATAAATTATAGTTAGGACTGTTAGGGACTGTTTTATATTTAGTTATATTAAGTAAGGGTAGATTAGACTTTTACTAGAGGTTGAGTTAGCATTTATATAAATGGTCTTCTTCTTCTTCTTCAACTACTAACTTTTTGTATTCTCTCTTTCTCTGTAGTTTTCTTCCTCCTGTTCATCAATGTTCTTCATTGACATTGTAATGCAATTCATGTAGTTCTTCTTCAATTCAATAATACAGTTTCATTTCATTCAATTCTTTCAATCTAATATGGTATCAGAGCGCTTTAATGCGTAACTTTTCATTTTCAAAGATCAGTCTGGTCTTTTCATCTTTGTTTGATCTCTCGATTTTTTTCCAGATTTTCTTGATCAATCTTTTGTGCGTTTTCAGATTCCAGAATCGCATTCATATTCAATCTTCAAATTGATCTCTTGATTGTTTGAATTCATTGTTTTAGAGTGATTTCTCATTTTTCTTCCAGAGGAATTTTCTCGATCTAGAGAAATTTTCTTGCTCATTTTCCCCAATTTTCACCTTTCTCGATTGTTATCTCAATTTCTATGAAAAATGACACAACCAGATTCAGGAGTCACAATTGCTTCTGCCATAGCAGTTGATCCTTCACTTAATCCTTCCAGTCATTATTTTCTTCATTCTGGAGAAAACCCTAGTTTGGTACTGGTTGCGCAATTGCTCACAGGAAACAATTATCATTCATGGAGTAGAGAATTCAAGCGAGCTCTGTGTGCCAAGAACAAGATACCTTTTATTGACGGAAGTCTGGTAATTTCTACTATTGGCTCTCCTAATCGCGTCGCATGGGATCGTTGCAATACTATGATCTTTTCCTGGCTTAGTCGGTCTGTAAGTGCTTCTATTGCTCAAAGCATTCAGTATTTTGATAATGTCTATGATGCTTGGGTGAATCTTGAGAAAACATATTCTCAAGGTAATTCTATCAAAATCTCTGAGTTACAGGAACAACTATATTCATTTACTCAGGGTATTTTGACTGTTCTTGATTATTACACTCAATAGATGATTGTTTGGGAAGAGTTGATAAACTTTAGGCCCTTATCTCTGTGTGTTTGTACTCCTGCTTGTACTTGTGCTCATTTGCTGACTAAGGCCAAGACTTATCAAGAAGAGGATTTAGTGATTAGATTTCTTAAAGGATTGAACTCTGAATTCAATGCTGTTAGGTCACAAATCTTTCTCATTAAACCCATGTCTGATATTACCACTGTTTTATCAATGATTTTACAACAAGAGAGGCAAAATTTGGGTAACTCTATTCATATAGAATCTTCCATCAATCTGGCTAAAGGTCATTATCAGGATAAGAAGAAGTCAAGTTCCAAATGTAGTCATTGTGACAAGTCTGGTCATACAGTTGATCAGTGCTATAGGAAACATGGTTTTCCACCTAATTTCAAATTCACAAAGAGCAAGAAAGGCAATATAACTAACAATGTCATTTCAGAAGGGGGATCATTACAGGCAGATGGTGATCATTCTGTCTCACATTCTCAACAGATTATACAATCTGCACATCAAGATGATGTTCATTCAGGAGGAATTACTCTTTCTAAGGCACAATATGTAAGGCTCATGGGATTAATTGATGCTGATGATTCTTCAAAAACCACTCATTCTTCACACATAGTTGGCAACGTGGTTTCAGTTTTGTCGAAGCCTTTGCATTTAGTTTCTTACAATCTTTGCACGATAAAAGTGATACTGTTTGGATTTTGGACAGTGGTGCTACTGACCATATTGGAAATAATATGGCTAGTTTTATTAGCTTGCATAAAGTATCAAATGTCACGGTTAATTTGCCTAATAACTAGCAGATTATAGTTAACCAAATTGGAAATGTCAGGATCAATGATCATATTATTTTGCAGCAAGTGTTCTACATTCCCAGTTTTAAATTCAATATAATTTCAGTTAGTAGATTAAATGAACACTCTAAGGCAGCATGTGTTTTTATTGACAATGTATGTCATATACAGGACACACAACTTCAGCTGATGATTGGTTCAGCTAAATTGTGCAATGGTCTGTATATCTTGACTCAAGAGTGTTCAACTGCTTCTCCTAGTAATATTTCTGCTGTTTTCACACAGTCTGCTGCAAATAAATCTTAGCCTTTTCCTGCCAAGGAATTATGGCATCATAGGTTGGGGCATTTCCCTTTTTCCAAGTTAGGTTTAATCGGTGGTTTACCTATTTCTGCTGATTGTAATAAAGACTCTCATTATGATTGTAGTGTTTGTCCTTTGGCAAAAATGAAAAGATTGTCTTTTCCTATTAGTACTTCTAGTTCTAGTTCTATATTTGATTTAGTGCATATTGATGTTTGGGGTCCTTTTCATACTGAGTCTCATGCTGGTTATAAGTATTTTTTGACTGTCATAGATGACTTTAGTAGATATACTTGGATCTATCTTCTTAAAACAAAATCACATGCTATTAATTGTATACAAGGTTTTTATTCTTATGTTCAAGTTCATTTTAATAAGTGCATTAAAATCATAAGAAGTGACAATGCACCTGAACTGAAATTAGAAGATTTTTGTCTTAAAAAAGGCATCCTTCATCAGTTTTCATGTCCTTATACACCTCAACAAAATAGTATTGTTGAGAGGAAGCATCAACATTTGTTGAATGTGGCAAGAGCTCTTAGATTTCAATCTTCTTTACCTTTGTCTTTTTGGACAGATTGTGTTATGCATGCTACATACTTGATAAATTTGTTTCCAACTCCTGTTTTGCAAAATAAAACTCCTTATCAAGTTTTGTTTAATAAAGAACATGTTTATGGTAATCTTAAAGTTTTTGGATCTCTAGTTTACATAGTTAATTTTCAAACAGGAAAGACAAAGTTTGATTATAGAGCAGTGCCATGTGTTTTTGTTGCTTATAAAGCTAATGTTAAGGGTTACAAAGTTTTTAATCTCATTACTAATTCTTATGCTGTTTCTAGAGATGTGAAATTTGTGGAACACATCTTTCCTTATAAACAAGCATCCCATTTTACTTGTATTTCTGAGGTTCCTGAATAGGTTTTAAGTGACTCTTTCCTAGATAGCTTATCTTTTCAGAATGTAAGTGCTTCTCTTCCAGAGATCTCATCTACACAGGTGCCTTCTCATCCTCTCAGTAATTCTATTCCTGCAGATACTTCTATTTTGCATGATGATGTTACTGTTGGTCCCGTGTGATTAGTTCCAAGGGGGGGGGTTAGGAACTAATATAATTTTTTCGCTAATTTAATTATACTGACTTGATAATTTTGATGAGTTTGTTAACTCAGCTTTTGGTCAGCACGACCGATCTTAATGTAAGACAGCTTTGGTCAGATATTGACTAAGGCTGTTTTACTCGTGAGTTGGGAATTGACAATTTCTGTGGTCAGCTTCCAACTCAGCACTCTGATTCACTCAATATCAGTTTAAATGATTTATAAGCTGAGTAAATTCAACAGACAACACATGCACATGTATATATATTGAGAGAGTTAGAAATTACTCAGTACGACTTATCCTGGTTCGGCCTCTCTGCCTACGTCCAGTCCCCAGAGTCCTCCGGGCTTTTGGAATCCAATACTGATAACAACCCAAATTATTCTTGAATAAGGAATAAGGGAAAATTAATAGAAATAACGGCAAACCATTATTCCTTCTAAATGAGATATTTATGCATGATTAATGTGGAATTAATGATAATTAATGCAGGGGAGAATATGCAAATAATGAGGAAAATGAAGGAGTCTCTAGCATTATGTCACACTACGTGGACCATGGCGAGATACGCCATAACGAGATATGCCCGATGAGAGCGAGTAGCGGAGACTCGCCATAGCTCTCAAGGAGAGCGTACATACGCCTTGACGGATCAAAGAATACGAAAAGGCGCCTTTATTACAATCCATGAATGGGAATAAATACAATTAAATGGCAATTAATAGCCATTAAAGGGGAATAAAGACTTGACTGTTCGAATACCTCAACTCTGAGGGTTTCAATGCTAAATACTGGGATTAATGGAGAATTGATAGCAATTAAAGACGAGTAATGACACGACTCTTCACCTGCTTCCCCATTAATGCTGAAGGTTACAAAAACCTATATAAATACCCCAGCTTCCTAGGATCAAATGTACACTTACTGATTCTCTACTTTTGTGCTTACAGTTTATTCTCAGAAATATTACTGACTTTGGCATCGGAGTGTCCCCGGCCGATCCCAATGGCGCCTCACAGGGAAGTGCTCCGATCAAGGTTTTTTCCCCGAGTTATCAATTGGTGCGGTGAAGGTGGATCTCTAACAAACAGAAGATCACAAAATCTTGATTGTATAGAGTTTCACAAAGAACAAAACAATGGAGTCAACAGAATAGAAATCACAATCTCAAACTTTGGCTCAATCAGTACAACAAATCTATCCAAAGATTCAGTTCTCCATATATTGGTGGGAAAGAGTTTTCTACATTAAATCTGGAATTTTATGATGAAAAAGATAAGTTTCCTCCCCTTTCTTATTCCATTTTTAATTAAAGAAAATTGAGATCTCTCACTCTTATAAAGTGCTATGAATATCATTACATGTTATTATGATAAATCTAATAAACTGTGAAAGATGAAGTCATAAACACAAATCTTTCATTAAATCTTGCATGCTTACTATGCCTTCATATTTTTATGCATGACAAGTGTAATATGATATTATCATTGAATTAGTATAAACGCATGTATAAGACCCGTAATCTTGGGATTTACAAAAAAAATCATCCATTCAATGTGATTTTGTCATTTGATATTAAAATATCATAAAAGGGCTCATGTAATTACAAATGATTTAGATCTGGTCGGTCTTTTGGATGAACATGCATATAACTATTAGAAGAAATTACAAAAAAAATCATATTTGGTTTTTCCTTGTACAATTCACCATCTATATATGGCTTTTCTCCTATATAGTACTTTTAATATCAAAAATTCATATTTTTGAATATTGTTTTGTCAAACAGTTATTTCATTCCCTTTTTTACAAGTATGTGTCTATTCATATAAAAACTGTTTATTTGACATTGTTAGAATTTCTGTTACCAACACAAGAGACTTGAAAATATTGAGTCTATTTGTAATTATCTTGTAATTGTCCCTAACTATTAAGGCCATTATGGGCTGATGAATTACCAAATTGGATAAACAAAACTTTCATGTCCTGAGCTAACTACAAAATAGTGCAAGTGTCGGTTTCGGATCAGAACATTAATTTATGCAAAATTCTTAGGATATACATGAGAATTCCTTAAAGATTGGAGGATTGTATGTGAAGGTAGGTGAGAGTGGATTTTGAGTAATTTTCCTTACACTCCAAATTGGAGGAGAATCATGGTACATGTATTTTTCTTCCAAAATTCCCTTTCTCTTTTATTTTATTCGTACAAATGAAATGATATAAGAGTAATTTTATATATAACTATATTATTAAATCATCACTTACCTTTCTTTAATTACACCTCATTCAAATGAGGCTTTAATGATCTCTGAATGCCATTAATGTATGGATGCACAATATTAATTGCAAGTAAATAGCAACTATGTAAGATATCTTACCCAATATAGAATGTCATAACTTTTATGACGTTTAAAATAAATATGATATCTTGGATATTAATGCGCATTGAAATACAAAAGGACATTATTCTTAAACCATTCTCATTATGGTTATTTATTAAGAATTCATTATGATATTCATGTGCAGTAGCAATCTTTATGGTTATGACCGTTATACGTGATATTATTATTAAAACAAGCACGATTAAAATTCTATTATGAATTTGTTTGACATATAATATTTACTCGGTTTTATCCTTTGACTAAGCTCACTCTAGAGTCAGGGACCAACGTGAAGGAATTATTAAGTTGATTCCAAGATGAACTAAAAATTCCATAAAGAGACATTGCATTATACATGATATTTGCCAACAAGGTCAATGCAAACAGTCTTTTGCTATGAAGTATGTTCCGTGGATCAAGCCACCGATCCCCAAGGTAAGTGAATATAGCTTTTATGCCTTACCACAATCTTTTAATAATGGACAGGGTATGAGATGCGCCCTCACCTAACTCGAGATGAGAACTCACTAAGGGATAAGTGTACCCCGTCGTTATCAAGTAATAAAATTTCTGGTTTAAGTCCAGGTTATCGTCCACAGGATTTATTTCTGCAAGTATCAAGCTACTCGGTCTCGAATGTTATCTAGGCTTAGGGGGTTTTGAGTTTGGTTTGTTAAATTAATCTACTCCTAGGTTGAATTGTGCTAATCCTAGCTAAATTATCTAATTCTAACTAAGTTATATAATTCTAGCTAAGTTATTCTAAGTCTAACTAAATTACTCTACCCCTAATTGATCTTTCATTAATGAAACTATTCGAAGGAACATGGTATGAACGGTAATAATAAAGATAGATTATCAAGTCTATTGAATAAAGACCTAATCTAAGTCACTTGTATTCAAGGCGATTAACCCTACTTACCCTTCTGAGGTTCCTAGCGCGTGATTCCCTAAGGCCGAAACTAGGTCTAAGGCTCAGTAAATTGGCGCTTAATCAACTAAGAGGTTGTCAATCTCCTAGGCTCTGACTAGGTCAGATTCAGCTCGCAATATGTGCCTACTAGATTTTGGGGCTTTTGAATGAGTTAAACCAATTGAATAAAGCGTAAGACAAGAATTAGACAATAAACATAGAACAAAACAAGAGCTAAATTATTATTAAAGGCGATATGATTGTCACAAGATACAATACAACAAGTTCGGCAACTGTATCAAAGAGTACAAACATAGAAAGATGAAAGAAGATACAAAAATCCCTTTCAGGGAACCTGTTTACTCTGCAGCCGGCGACTTGATCTTAAGGACGAACCTTAGTAATTCCTCGGTAGAAAGCTTTGAAGGAGCTTCAATGGAGTTTGAGGAAGATGGAGAAGATGGAGAGAAATTACAAGGGGAAAGCTAAAATAATTTACAAAAACGAAAGATGTTTAATTTACAATTGAAAATTCCTATTTATAGACGCGTCTCGGGCCTCGTTTTGACCTATTTTCGTGTCTTAGTTGGTGTAGGAAGACGTGGGGCCGAACGTGGCTTCGTGGGGGCGGAATTGGTCTTTTTGACCAATTCCCGTAGGGCTGCTCGCCGAGCAGGCCTCTGGCGGCCTGCTCGGCGAGCAGAAATGGCCCGTAGGGCCCTGCTCGCCGAGCGTTTTCGCCCGAAGCGCACTCGATCCAAGCTTGATGAGTTCCGCGACCTTTTTCGTCCGACTTCACACCTGCACACGCATAAAAACTCCATAAAACATTAGTCCAAAAGCCAAATTGATCCGTCAATCGCTTATTTTGAGCAAACGCTTCATTTGGTGCGACTTTTGACGGACCAATTAGCTTCAAAAGATAACGGAATTCTAATACGCATGCTATTTCGGCCGTATTTGCCTAAATTGATTACAAAACAAGCCTAAACGACGAAAAGTAAATAGAATGTTCTCAATTCCTAACTTACTCACACAAAAGCATTTAAATGCGAGAATTGCTCACTTATTAGCCAAATAACCCTAAAAACCATCCTAAAACCGTACCCAAAGATATGGGTTTTTGACTTCTATCAAACCTCCTCGCACTTAAAACTTTACTTGTCCCTAAGTAAACTAAAAAACTAAACCCGCCATCACAAACAAGCTAGAAAACTTCCCAGTTTGACTAGGTGCTTGACATAATTTCGAGCATCTGTAATTACATGCATTCGGAAGTACAAAGTAGAGACACGATATCCAAAAGCCGCATTTCAATTACAATAGGTCATAGTTTTAAGCAAAAAGGACACATGTTCAATTAAACGAGCTTGAGGGGATCGCTAAGTAAAACACCTCACCATAGGTAGTTCACTCATTCACACAATTTTTGGTGGCTAAGGTGTTTACTCTCGGCTTATGTTCTTGCTTAGGATTACATTGATTTTGCACGTTCATCCGAGTTCCTCTACTATGCTATATGACTCCGATGATATCAAAAACAACCTCTAATTGGGGTTGTAATGTGGTTAGAGGGTTAAAGGTACAACAAAGGTTAAATATTCTAGCGCTACAAAAACAGAGTTAAAGTGGCTTTAGCAAATATGAAGTGACTGAGCTTTTTATTCATCCCTTATTATTTTTGTTTTCTTTTGGGATGCTTTCTTGAGACGTTTTTGATTTTTAGGAACTGGGGAATGAAGTTTTGTTTCCCTTTTGTTCGTCTCTTTTCTTTTCTCTTTTTTTCTGTTTTTCTTCCCCTTTTTTTTCTTTTTTTTGGGATAGTGATGCTCATTCACTTCTTAGCCTTTTGGCTTGCTACTGTAATGCCATAAACAAAGATAAAGCGCTAGAAGAAAACAAAGGCTCAGTTCGAGCTTTGCAAAAACAAGGGTCAAGTGGCGAACCAAGTTGTGGTTCGCAAAAACGGGTTAGAACGAAAGAAAATCTACAAACTATAAAAATGTCGGCTCAAAGGGGCTTCCTAGAGTGGATGAAAAAGAAAAACAAGGTAAAGAAAAGGGTTAATTCTAATGAGGCTGATTCATCGTTTATCATCTCAAATCATTGCATGTAGGTTCAACACAGTATTAGGTGCAAAATCTGTAGTCTTCCACAAGTCAAAGCATTCACACAAAAATGTCAAGAAAAAGAGCTTTTTGATGTTCGCTCTTAGGCTCAAATTCAGCTCACAATTCTTTGGGTTTTAATTTTGTGTTTACTAGTTTTCCCCAAACTCAAGTTTAATATCACATGCCTTCAATTCTTAAGTTATCTACCTAAGTAATGATTTTAGCATTTCTTCAAAAGTAGGGTCTAAATGCAAACTGTAGCTCATGCTTTTACAGATACAAGAGTTGTGTCCTACGCCTAAACTAGTTGTCATGCAATTTTAGATTCGGTTTTCAGCCCTCAAAGACAAATAACGAAGTTTAGATTCGAAGGAGGTTCACGGTTTTAGGTCCTAAACATGCAAAGACATAAATAAAGCAAAAATAAAACACCAAAACGCAAACCTAAACTAGACACGACGCAACAAAAATTTAAAAATTTATACAATTTTTGTTAAGTTTGTCTACCCCTCCTCCTCACACTAAAAATATGCAATAAGTTTCAACATTGCATCATAAACCTTGAAGCACATGTGCAAAAAGTTAGGGTGGAGAAGACAACTTACTAGCCAAAGTTAAAAACAGAAATCTATAATTGAATTAAAAAGAAAACAAACCTAGAAAAAGTTTTAATCCGAACTTGGGTTGCCTCCCAAGAAGCGCTACTTTTATAGTCGGTTAGCTCGACATAGAGTTCCTTCCTAAGTATAAACTTCTATCCGCGTTAGGAACTCGAATTCCTTAACAAACAATCCGTACCTACAAAATGGATTAAGAGCCTCAAATAAGTTTAATGGAAGTAGGAGGCCGAATTTAAACATATTATGAAAAAGTTTGGTTTGCTCCCTTTTGGATTCTCTTGGTAAGTCGAAGAGAATGAAAACTTCTGAACAAGGAGTAAATCCAAACTTTACGAACTTTTGAGGAAAAGGTAGTTGATATACACAAGCTTTGATTTGATCGTTTATTTCTATCACATGATTTAGAATTTCAGATTTTGAACCGGGGTTGCTTACCGCTTCCGGTTCTTCACTTACCTCGAGTGATGCATGTGATAGTGGACTTGGTTCTACCTTTTTGTCATTCCTCAAAGAGATGGTTTGAGCTGATTCCCTTTGTGGGATTTCTATGTTTTCCTTTATGCCTGGGAGAGCATCTCGGGATTGCTTTTGCATCTCTTGGTTTATTTGAGCCAATTGGTTGCTCAAGTCCTTGCAAACCTCCTCATTGATTGTAAGTCGGGCTGATATTCCTTTCAAGAGGGACATCACCTCATCTCGTGAGCTAGAGGGTTGTGGAGGAACTTGGCTTGGTTGTTCGTAAGGGAACATTCCCCATTCGTTTTCCCTGTGCTCATTAACAAACCTATTTGGAGGCCTCAACATGTTAGGGTTCCCGTAGGACAAATTTGAGTGTTGAGGTCTCCTCCAATCACTACCATAAAAGCTGTAAGAATTGGGGTTAGAATTATACCTTTGGTGATCACCCATAAAACTTACACTTTCATTGGTGTTGAGGCTCAGTTTCGCCATCAAGATATCCATTTTCTCATTTAAGTCGGCCATGGAGGGATTGGGAGCCTCATTCTCTAGGGCATGGATGTATTGTCTTGATGGGATAGTAAACTTTTGAGCTTGCCACTCGACTTTTTCTTGCCAATTCATTGATCAGAGAATGCTGAGAAAAAGTGAAGTTCTAGCACAAAAGTTTGATAAGTAACAGTATACAGATATGAACAAGCATAGAAAAGTATAAAGAAATCATATATCAACAAGTATAGACGATATAAACAAAGATATTCACAATGAATGCCTAAACTAACAAATCAACCTTTGGTTCGATATTGCAGAAGAAATATATCCCCGGCAACGGCGCCAAAAACTAGATGCGCCCTCACCTAACTCGAGATGAGAACTCACTAAGGGATAAGTATACCCCGTCGTTATCAAGTAATAAAATTAATGGTTTAAGTCCAGGTTATCGTCCACAGGATTTATTTCTGCAAGTATCAAGCTACTCGGTCTCGAATGTTATCTAGGCTTAGGGGGTTTTGAGTTTGGTTTGTTAAATTAATCTACTCCTAGGTTGAATTGTGCTAATCCTAGCTAAATTATCTAATTCTAACTAAGTTATCTAATTCTAGCTAAGTTATTCTAAGTCTAACTAAATTACTCTACCCCTAATTGATCTTTCATTAATGAAACTATTCGAAGGAACATGGTATGAACGGTAATAATAAAGATAGATTATCAAGTCTATTGAATAAAGACCTAATCTAAGTCACTTGTATTCAAGGCGATTAACCCTACTTACCCTCCTGAGGTTCCTAGCGCGTGATTCCCTAAGGCCGAAACTAGGTCTAAGGCTCAGTAAATGGCGCTTAATCAACTAAGAGGTTGTCAATCTCCTAGGCTCTGACTAGGTCAGATTCAGCTCGCATTATGTACCTACTAGATTTTGGGGCTTTTGAATGAGTTAAACCAATAGAATAAAGCGTAAGACAAGAATTAGACAATAAACATAGAACAAAACAAGAGCTAAATTATTATTAAAGGCGATATGATTGTCACAAGATACCATAAGACAAGTTCGGCAACTGTATCAAAGAGTACAAACATAGAAAGATGAAAGAAGATACAAAAATCCCTTTCAGGGAACCTGTTTACTCTGCAGCCGGCGACTTGATCTTAAGGACGAACCTTAGTAATTCCTTGGTAGAAAGCTTTGAAGGAGCTTCAATGGAGTTTGAGGAAGATGGAGAAGATGGAGAGAAATTACAAGGGGAAAGCTAAAATAATTTACAAAAACGAAAGATGTTTAATTTACAATTGAAAATTCCTATTTATAGACGCGTCTCGGGCCTCGTTTTGACCTATTTTCGTGTCCTAGTTGGTGTAGGAAGACGTGAGGCCGAACGTGGCTTCGTGGGGGCGGAATTGGTCTTTTTGACCAATTCCCGCAGGGCTGCTCGCCGAGCAGGAAAGGCTGCTCGGCGAGCAGGGCTGTTCGCGCCGAGCAGCCCCCTGCTCGCCGAGCAGCCCCCTGCTCGGCGAGCAGAAATGGCCCGTAGGGCCCTGCTCGCCGAGCGTTTTCACCCGAAGCGCGCTCGATCGAAGCTCGATGAGTTCCGCGACCTTTTTCGTCCGACTTCACACCTGCACACGCATAAAAACTCCGGAAAACATTAGTCCAAAAGCCAAATTGATCCGTCAATCGCTTATTTTGAGCAAACGCTTCGTTTGGTGCGACTTTTGACGGACCAATTAGCTTCAAAAGATAACGGAATTCTAATACGCATGCTATTTCGGCCGTATTTGCCTAAATTGATTACAAAACAAGCCTAAACGACGAAAAGTAAATAGAATGTTCTCAATTCCTAACTTACTCACACAAAAGCATTTAAATGCGAGAATTGCTCGCTTATTAGCCAAATAACCCTAAAAACCGTCCTAAAACCGTACCCAAAGATAGGGTTTTTTGACCCCTATCAGTATGCCCCACTTCTGGAGTTCTTTCAGTGCTAACCCACAGGTACAAGGGAATTGCTAATAATGCAACCAATGCCAAACACTAGCATGAAAAATAAAGCTCAATCCAGAGAAGTGTATATTCAGAGTCACTTCAGAAAAGTTCCTTGACTATGTCATTAGCAAAAAAGGAGTTAGAGCAAATCCAGATAAAGTAAAAAGCCCTACGAGGAAAAAGGTGAAAAGAGCGCCTAAATAAAAGCCATGCGAGGAAAAAAGGTGAAAAGAGCGCCTAAATGAAAGACCCACTATGGGTGAGAAAGATCCAGAGGTTGAACGGGCGGATCATCGTACTAGAAAGATTGTCAATAAGCATATCAAAGTATAAAACAATTCCTAACAGAACCACCCTTGATGAGCAGACCAATCTGAAGGGGAGACCTGCATTTGTATCAATCTGTCATGGATAAAGCTATGTGCACCGTGGTTATTCAAGAAGAAGAAGGTCAGCAGTTCTCCATCTATTATGTTAGTAAAATGTTGAAGGATGCGGAGACAAGGTATTCGAAGCTAGATAAAATGGCTCCCACGGTTGTGACAACATCCATCCGCGTTAAAACCATAGCTCCAAGCATAACCTCAACATGATCGAGATCAAGATCAAGAGCCGGCTTCACCATCATGATTCAACATTGAACACACGAATGATGAGATTGAAAGGCGAGTGCATGCCGCTTTAGATAGACAAGAGAACAATGCAGAAAGATACGCCATCCAGTTAACAGGAATTGGCCTTTCACAGCGCGAATCATGGGGTACGAGGCGGAAAAAATGATTAACGATTCCAACTTGCCACAATATAAAAGAAAAGAATCAATATAAGCGGGACATTACATATCCCGAACCCAAAGGAGGGGAGCATGTAACCGTTGGAAGAAACGCCAAAGCATACTACAGGTTGGCCACCACACTGAAGCTTGCTGGGAGCTGGCAAACTAGATAGCTTTGTCTAGAATAACAAATAACAAGACGACAAGCAGAAGACAGATCCCAAAAAGAAATTCAAAAGTGTCATTAATGTCATAGCAGATGGACCAGTGTATCAGCCACCCGTGGAAAAAGCAAAAATATCCGTTCTGGATAAAACATCCCTAAATTGCCCCTTTTGCAGAAACAGGTCCAGTAATCTCTCCACATACAGATGCGTTGACAATTGAAGGATGGGAGATGAAATGAAGCGAGTAATGGTAGACACGGGCAGTTCTTGCAATGTCATCACCATAGGTGCATTCGCCAAACTAAAGGTTGATCCGATCCAAATAGAAACAACCATTGTTGACATCATGGGAGTGACAGGTCACACTATCCGGACCAAGGACTAGGTAACTTTGGAATGCAAGCTGGCGGATGATGATCAAGCGTGGATTGGTGATCTGGAGTTCTCTATTATGAATGGACAATCAGCTTATAACATCATTCTTGGGCGGCCGTTCATCTCAGAGGTTGCAGCCCTAATTTCCATCCGTCGTATGGCAATGTACATTCCCACCAGCAAAGGAGGAATAATGATTAGTGGGAACCAAAAGGCGGTTCAAGAGACCTACTCGGCGTCGCTATCGATCCGCCCACAATTCAAAGATGACGAAGGTGAGGAAGATGAACTTGTCACTACAGCTTTGGGCGACACAGAAATGCTCCTTATTGCTGATGGAAAGCGGGTGCGGATCGCCAAAGGATTAAAACCTGAGATCAAGGAGGATGTTACGAAAGTTCTCATTGAGTCTGAAAGCCTATTTGCATAGGAGAATGAGATCCCCACAAGAGTAAGCCCAGATGTGATTACTCATAAGTTAAACATCATTGAGGATGCGGTTCTAGTTGCTCAGAAAAGACGGAACCATAGGCCTAAAAATCAGTATTTTTACGTATTCTTATATGTGCATTAAACTGTTATAATATCCTATATTTTATAATTTATTCTTTCTCGCCATACTTCTTATATTCATTTGCCTAGCTTTTATTCCTGATATACGCCCAGTGGCTGGAGAATGAAAAGTTCCACAGACGGATCAATTACCTCAAAGATAGGACAATTGATCCCCATCACGAGCGGATCCCCTTTCCACAAAGATAAGAAGCACAGACCCTCAGAAGCTTTCAAATGAGCTCAACTCTCTCCTCAAAGACAGGAAAAATATTGGTCACCATCAAAAGCGGGTTAAAATTATCTCAAACATGAGAAAATTACACCCTAAACTTTCTCCTCAAAGATAGGAGAACAATAATCTCAGCGGCGGATCGATCTACCTCAAAGATAGGAAACGATTGATCGTCGTCAGAGACAGAGTTAAAACATTTCTTAAACGTGAGAACTTTACACTCTCAAATACTCTTCCCAAAGAAGAGTCTCAAAGACCTGGCGGCGGATCGATTCACCTCAAAGATAGGAAGCAAATCGATCGCCTAAGGCAGCTTAACTTCCTCACCAGGAATAAAAGCTTCTAACCTTCACAAAGGTTCACACATTAGGGTACGGCTGGCCACCTACCCTAAACAATCGGAGAAATCCTAAACCAGATTCTAAAAAGTTACTTGCTAAAAGATATAATGCATTAGTAAAAATATTTCTGGAAAGAAAAGGGTTCATCCAACAATGAAGCCTCGTCTTCATCAAAGTAATGAAGCCTCGTCTTCATCTCTAAATAATGAAGCCTCGTCTTCATCTCTAAATAATGAAGCATCGTCTTCAAGATAATGAAGCCTCGTCTTCATCCAAATAATGAAGCCTCGTCTTTATCTCTAAATAATGAAGCCTCGTCTTCATCTCTAAATAATGAAGCCTCGTCTTCATCCAAGATAATGAAGCCTCGTCTTCATCAAAACAATGAAGCCTCGTCTTCATCCAAGTAATGAAGCCTCGTCTTCATCCAAGTAATGAAGCCTCATCTTCATCCAAGCAATGAAGCCTCATCTTCATCAAAGCAATGAAGCCTCGTCTTCATCCAAATAATGAAGCCTCGTCTTCATCCAAACAATGAAGCCTCGTCTTCATCAAAACAATGAAGCCTCATCTTCATCAAGTAATGAAGCCTCGTCTTCATCAAAACAATGAAGCCTCATCTTCATCCAAGTAATGAAGCCTCATCTTCATCCAAGCAATGAAGCCTCGTCTTCATCAAAGCAATGAAGCCTCGTCTTCATAAAAAGCAATGAAGCCTCGTCTTCATCAAAAGCAATGAAGTCTCGTCTTCACAAATGCAAAGTAAAAACACTTTGGAAAATGAGTAAAGGCTAAAAAGGAAAATGCCTAGAGTGTCCATACCCCTCACAAAATGCTCAAAAGTCCCTAAATGGCTGATCATTCTTAATGATCCCTAAGGGCGGGTCATTCTCCTCAATATGGCAGAACTGAAGAAAAGAAGTCCCTAAGGCGAATCATAATCCAATGCGGTAGGAACAAATGGTCCTATAAAAGGCAGGTTATTCCCTTTCTAAAAAGAAATATAACTCTCAAGAAGCCCCTAGAGGCTAACAATGGATACGGTTGGCCACCTATCCATGAAGAAGCAAAATCCCCTAAAAGCGTATCATATCCATATGTGATCCCCCATCTAGGGCGGGTCCACTTTCCTCAAAGATAGGACAAAGTGATCCCCCATCTAGGGCGGGTCCACTTTCCTCCAAGATAGAAAAATAAAACACCATTTAAACAGCCCTAAAGAGCTTTTTATACCTTTACGGGGGGCTTCTGATAACAACCCAAATTATTCTTGAATAAGGAATAAGGGAAAATTAATAGAAATAATGGCAAACCATTATTCTTTCTAAAAGAGATATTTATGCATGATTAATGTGAAATTAATGATAATTAATGCAGGGGAGAATATGCAAATAATGAGGAAAATGAAGGAGTCTCTAGCATTATGTCACGCCACGTGGACCATGGCGAGATACGCCATAACGAGATACGCCCGATGAGAGCGAGTAGCGGAGACCCGCCATAGCTCTCAAGGAGAGCGTACATACGCCTTGACGGATTAAAGAATACGAAAAGGCGCCTTTATTACCATCCATGAATGGGAATAAATACAATTAAATGGCAATTAATAGCCATTAAGGGGGAATAAAGACTTGACTGTTCGAATACCTCAACTCTGAGGGTTTCAATGCTAAATACTGGGATTAATGGAGAATTGATAGCAATTAAAGACGAGTAATGACACGACTCTTCACCTGCTTCCCCATTAATGCTGAAGGTTACAAAAACCTATATAAATACCCCAGCTTCCTAAGATCAAAGGTACACTTACTGATTCTCTACTTTTGTGCTTACAATTTATTCTCAGAAATATTACTGACTTTGGCATCGGAGTGTCCCCGGCCGATCCCAACGGCGCCTCACAGGGAAGTGCTCCGATCAAGGTTTTTTCCCCGAGTTATCAAATATTGAGCTCTTTAAAGGTAGAGCACAAACCGTTTACAAGGCAGTTGAATATGCAAGAGTACCTTCCTCTATTCTTCTACTCAACTCCTACTAAGCACCACAACCCAGTACTTAGATTTCTCTACCACTGAATGTTTATAACCAAACACTCAGCACAACACTCACAATATCACGATTGATACAAGTTGTTCTTTCTCAAATGAAGAACACTTTAGATGATTACAAACAATCGATCTAGCATTTACACAGGAATAGAAAATGGGTGTAAGATCTCTTTCTTGTTTTTGAGTGCTTTGAACTTGTATTTTCTCTCTTGTATTTTTCTTTCTGTACTTCGGCCATGATCCAAGGAGTTTGATTGTCTTTATATAGATGAAGACCTGGATAAGGATCATTTCAAATGATTTAGCCGTTAAGTCCAAAACGGCTCTTTTAGGAGACAGCCTCTGGTCAGCTTCAGGTTTTGCAGGCCAATCTTATCCTCTGATTTCTTCAGACGTCAGACTTGTCTTCTTCCTGTAGACGTTGTCTTTTTGTGGCAGTTGTCTTTTAGCAATAATCTGTTGACTCATGTATCTCGGAATGTGTCTTTTGCGTAATTCCGAGGATTCAATTATTGGTGCAAAAGGTTTGCAAAACTTGTCTTCTAGTGAACGGATCTCTCATGCTGTCCTGAAGATTCACTCAGCTTCTACTTTATTCGGTTGTCTTCGTTTGTTGTCAACTTTTATGCTGAGTTCCATTTCACTTCGCTATGTTGAACTTCAGGCTTCTATTCTTTGATACTGAGTTTAATTCTACTCAGTTTGTTCTTTGATCCCATGCTGACTTCGTCCTGTCTTACTTTTTATATCTTTTTGTATTTAGGTTTATACTCAACATTGAACAAACAGATTAGTACAATTAAATCAAAGAACTTAAATTTAATTATCTCTTAATCATGGATGATTTTGTCAAATCAAAATCTTGTGGAAAGGTGTTTCAACAAACTCCCCCATTTTGATGTTGGCAAAATACATAATTATGGAACTTAGTTTTGAAATTCCCCATGATTGATTTATTTTTCATATTTCTGAAATTTCTCCCCCGTAAGGGTTGCATCTACTGTCCTAACTTAATTCTAAACCTTCCAAGATTTAATCGAATATACTTAAGACATTGCTTACACTGACTTAGTTCAATCCTAGACCTTCCAAGATCTAATTTAGATGAGTCTAGGTCAGATTTCAGAAATGGTTAAATACTCAGTTTGATACACAGATTGTTTTGATGTTTAACGTATACTGAGCATGTTTACTTTTACTTGTTTGTTCAATTTTGATCGATCAGCTTTTAGCACATAACATTAGGCATGGTATTTAGATAATTCAAAGAGAATAGTTCTTAACATAGATTAACATATTAAGCACACAACATATTAAACATAAAAAAAAATCAAACACAAAGTTCATGCTAAGTCCTAAAGCTACTTTTTCTTCTTTAAGGTACCTTGAGCTTGATGCTCAGCTTGACACTTGTCTTTTCCTTTATCTTTGCTGCCTGATGCACCACCTGCGTGTTGAGTTCCATCTTGTCTTTTCTCCCCCGTTTTTCCATCATCGGGAGGAGGAGGAATGAAAGTGTCATTTCGAGCAGCAGCAGACAAGGCGTTGGAATAACGCTTCAACCTCTTTGTACTCTCTCGCAGGCCATCACTAACGGGAACCCCATCATCTTGAATAGACCTAGGAACTCGTAGGGAGCTACTCAGTATGCTGATGAGATACTCATGAGATTTGCTGATCCAGGAGACGGACTCAGTGAGCTGGGCATAGGATTGGTGGTATATTTTGAGTACTGCTGAGTCATAGAATTTGCGTTGATCATGGATGGCTTGCGAAAAGCTCAGAAGTGCATCAGTATTGACGGGGTCAACATCCATCATGTCCTTATTGACATTGAGTAGACGCACAGCTTCACTCAGTTGATCAATGGTGCACTGAGAAGTGGAGGAAATCAATTCACGTGTGCAGTTCAGATCAGAGGTCAACTTTGAGAAGTGTTGGTTCAACTCAGCAGAAGTGGCATACTCAGGATGACCCGTAGATCCAATGTTGGCCAGGTCCGTGGTCAGCTTAGCAAAATAGTCTTTAAGCTCAGTAGAAGTAGCATACCCTGGATTTATGTCAGAGAGACTCTGGACTTTGCCTTCAAGTGCATTCATGTGGGTGACCATCATGAGCAATAGTTCAGTTATCTTTGCAATTTGGTCTTGCTTGGGTTGCTGTCTGGACCGTGGTCATAACACTGATGAGATCTTTGAGGCTCCGAATTTCATTTAGAAGTGGAGTGATGGATGTAAGTTGGGAGGACTCAAGATTTGCGGATCCAGCAGCATCCATATGAATAGGATTCAAATCCTGAAGTAGAGATTGAGCAGAGGCAATGATTCTGCGCCCAGACTCAGTAGCACTCAGATAGGCCAATGTGCCAGCAGGATTGGACTCGGAGGCAGAAAGTGAAGTTGAACTTGATGGTGGTGGAGTTGGCTACTTATCAGATTGGTTTGGTTGGTCACTGGTTGGGCCTTATCGTAGCTCAGTACGAGGAGCTGAGTGCTCAACATCTTATGTATTCTGAGTTTGCGATGAAGGACTTACAGAGATGTTGACCTGCTCAACATGATGTGGGAGTTGAACAGGAACCTCATTATCATCTCTCACTAGAAAACCATATCTAACTGGGAGTTCACGAACTCTTTGTGATCTACGAATAGGTGGCACTGGAGTCTCATCTAATGGGACTCCTTTGGGTACCTCAACCGCCTCTGTTGTTTCAGTCGGTGTTTCTTCTTCTTGAACTTCGTCAAGTTCAATCATGCTTCCCTTTTGTGTTTCTTCGAGAAACTCTTTCTCTAAGAAGGTTGCGTGCTTGGATACGATTACTTTCTGATCATCTGGATGATAGAAGTAATATCCCATAGTTTCCTTAGGGTATCCAATGAAGAAACATTTATCAGATTTCGAATCTAGTTTGTCGGACGCAATGCGTTTGACAAAGGCTGAACAACCCCATACTCTCATAAATGAAAACACGGGTTTCCTACCAACGAACAATTCATATGGTGTGGAACTAGCGGATTTAGTTGGTACTCGATTTAGGGTGAAGAGGGCAGTTTCTAAGGCATAGCCCCAGAACGTCTATGGAAGTAAGGCCATGCTCATCATGGATCGTACCATATCTAATAGGGTACGGTTTCTCCTCTCGGACACACCATTGTGTTGTGGTGGATAGGGAGGTGTCCATTGTGAGCATATCCCACATTCAGTTAGATAATTCAGAAAATCATCTGAAAGATATTCGCCACCTCGATCAGATCGAAGCGTCTTTATTTTCTTTCCTAATTGATTTTCTACTTCATTCTTGAAGCATTTGAATTTCTCAAAAGCTTCTGATTTGTGCTTCATCAAGTAAATGTAACCATATCGGGTATGGTCATCTATGAAGCTTATGAAGAATCTGAATCCTCCTCTTGCTTGGACTGACATAGGACCGCATACATCTGAATGAATGAGTCCTAGAGTGTCTGATACACGCTCACCTTTATTGCTAAAGGGTGTCTTTGTCATTTTACCTTTTAAACATGATTCGTATGTTTCCAATGATTCGGGATCGATTGGATCTATAAGCCCATCTGAATGTAGCTTTAGCATGCGTCCCTTATTTATATGGCCTAAACGACAATGCCACAAGTAAGTTGAATTATCTAGCTTATATCTTTTGGTATCAATTGCAAAAACAGGAATTTTGTTATCTAACACATAAATCCCATTTTGTGATATTCCTGAAAAATAAAAGATCGAATCTTTATAAAAATTGCAACTCTTGTCTTTTATTGAAATATGAAAACCGTCGTCAATGAGACGGCTAATAGAAATAATATTTCTAGATATTCCTGGAATATCCTTAGGCTGCATCCGGTATCAAATACCAAAAGATTCAGACTGTGAAATTTCAATATAAAACATACCAGATGTTGAAGTCCCGGCTTCTTCCCCTTTTGAGGAAGGCTAGGTACACCAACAGTTTCTTTTCCAATGCCCGTCTTTACCACAGAAGTGGCACTCTCCTTTGGGCTTCTTTACTTCCTTTCCCTTAGTTTTGTTGGGCACGGCTTTCTTAACTTTCTTGGGATATTTAGGATTGGGAGAATTCCCTTTCCTCTTCTTTGATCCCTCAATGACAAGAGCCGGTATGGCTTTGTCTTTCTTCATATTGGGCTCAACTGACTTGAGCATATTTGCAAGCTCTTCAAAAGAGGTTTGCAAGTCATTCATCTGATAGTTCATAATGAACTGTGAATAACTTTCTGAGAGGGATTGAAGAATTAAGTCTATACTTAATTCGTTATCCATCGCAAATCCAATACTAGAAAGTTTGGTAATGTAGCCAATCATCTTGACACAATGTGTCATGACAGATGTGCCCTCTTGCATCCTACAACGATATAGTAACTTGGATATCTCGTAGTGTTCACACCTGGTTTGTTTCCCAAACAATTCCTTTAGGTGCATGATGATGGAATAGGCATCCATTTCCTCATGTTGCCTTTGTAATTCCGGTGTCATCGATGCAACTATGATGCATCCGGCATGATCATCATCAGCCTTGTGCTTCTGGTAAGAATCAATTTCCTCAATGGGAGCATCATCAGCAGGGAGATGGGGTATCGATGTATCAAATACATACCCTATTTTATCGAACTTCAAAACGATTTTGAGGTTACGAAACCAGTTGGTGAAGTTTGAACCATTCAATTTGTTATCGGTAATAATGTTTCGCAGATCGGTGTTAGTCATGATTATAAGAGTGGGTTTAATTAAACCTGAGAGTGAGAAAGAGTAAACGTATGTCATTCATTTGCTTAAAGTATATCAATCTAAAATTATAGGCCTTTTGGTTTATTTTAGATTGCTCCCACTATTTTGCCAAATTAATAGCCCTCCATATTAATTCGAAGAATTTCACAAATCCTTTAGCGAGCTAGGATCCTAACTCCTGAGATTTCGCCTTGAGTTTACTCAACAAGCTAGTCTCATTCATTAGGTAGATTCATGTAATCAATCACATCTTTAATGTGATTCCTAGGTTATTGGGTTACTAACCACATTAGTAACTAATATGCTATTCATATTAATCCCAACCGTCTTGCCCATTAGTTTATGACAACATGAGTTTACTCATCCAATTATCATAATCTAATTTAAGTATTACCCCATATTCATGAAAAATGATTTTCGATAATTCAGGTGTTACCGAAAGGACCCCGAGCTTGAGTTTACTCAACAACCCAAAGGCCCTCAGCACTGCCGGCTGAATTATAATATTAGGGAGGGGCAACCGATTTTAATAACTTGTTTATTTACTTAACTTTTTAATGAGAGATTTTATTTTAGGTCTCATAATCTAACTTAGTCTTAATTTGCTTTAGCATACATCAGACACATACATTCACATACATTGGCATTATGGACATATCATCTAAATTATTCCGTCGAGCCACAGACGGAATAAAAGGGCAAACCTAAGGAAATACTAACTATTACATATTTCTCTTTAGGTCATCCGTCTTCTCCATGGCGCCTTAAAATTACATATTAATTTCTATACTACTAAAAGAAAACTTCAATTGAATTGAAGGGAATCAGATGAGAGGAGAAATTACAATAGATAGTAGAAAGGCAGGACTCGCAGGCCCTATTTCAAAAATACCAAAAGACTAAAAGAGGGTCCAAATATGTCCATAACTCCAAACATGCATAGACTCAATTAAATAAATTTAATTGGTTGATTACATAACTATCTTATGTAATATTTATGTTAATCACATTAACATATCAAATTAACTTTCATCCAATTTTACTTCTAATAGTTTCGTATCTTTTATATTAATCTTTAGATTAATATAACTATACAAAACTTTAATTATGCACGTCCCAATTATTTTGATTTTAATTCATTTAACATTTTGATTTACAAATTGGTAAAACAAACTTTTAAACAAATTTTCATTCGATAATCAAAACAGAAAACTATCAATTTCTGAAACATATATATTTAAATATAAAAACGATTTTAAATATATATATATATCAGTTCTAAAACGGTTTTAAAACGATTTTCAGAAAATAGGAAAACCTACTATAGATTTCCTGTTTTATCTTTAGAATTAATAAAACTGATTTTATCAATCTAACTATAAAACTAATAGATTTTGTTATAATGATTATCAACCAAAATAATTAGGAACATACGCATAATCTATTTTAATTAACAATTAATTAAAACTTATTTATCCTTAGAATTAATTAATCAAAACAATTTGTTAATTAATCCTAACTATAAATATTTATTCAATCCTATTGAAAAAACTTCTAAATTTTCATATATGAAATAACGGATTTAACGATGGCTCTGATACCACTGATGGAAATTAGGCTAAGGTATAGCAGCGGAAATATAAAATTTTTAACCTATTTCCATTTAACCACAAGATCCGTTAACCGTTATTTCATATAAAGAAGGATAAGAAGAAATACCTTTTAGAAGTTCTATCTACCGTTGCAAACGAAGTGCCCACAACTTCAAAAGAGATAGAAACTGTCTACCAATCTGTCCCTATCCGAAACAGACCTTCCAGACCTCCGAACGACAATCCCTTCAGTGGAAACGTGGAAGAATATGTCTAGAAGCTCCTGTCCAAAAATCGCGACGATCCAACGGTTCAATCTCCGGGAATCCGCGAAATCGTGAACTGACCTGATGTAGGAGTAGTAAAACGAATTTCTCCCTTTTGTTTGTTTTTCTTCTTCGAGTTTCCAAACACGAAATAAAACACGGGAAGATTAATTTGGAATCAACCGTTGAATAGCAACCAAAGTAGATTGCCTCTAATTAATCAACACAAGATCAAGGATAAAAGAAATAGATGAAAATCAATTGATCAAACGAAGTCGTAGAGAAATCTCGTCCTCGAACTATAGGGGTGTCGAATTTTCTCTCTCTTGGACTAGGTGATTTTCGAAAATCACAGTAGGGTATGGCTTTCTTGGATTTTGAAAATCTCAAGGGAAGGGGTATTTATATTCTCTTGTATCTAATCCCTAATTAGATAGAATTAGGTTACTGAATAGGAATTCCATTCGGAATAGAATTCCTAATTATTATCTCACTGTATATCTAATATATTAAGGATAATAATAATAACCTTATTGGATAATAATAGGAGTATATTAATCTAATTAAAACTCCTAACTTAATTATCTCTTAATTAATTTAATTCATATTCCTAATCTAATTAGGATTTAACAAAATCAAATTAATTATTCATGTATATTACTACATGAATTTCGACCCCCTTATGTCCATGGGCCTTAATGGGCTCAATTGGGCTTCTATCAATTAATTAACATCTATCTCTCTTTTAGGTTCCAAGTCTTATGTGTGATCCATTAGGTTCTTATCGCTTCAAGCCGTATGCAATGTTATTAAATTAATTTTCAAAGAATTATATTTAATCTTTGCATAACGGAATGATGTACAGAGTATGTGATTAGCAAGTCCGTAATCATTCCCCCAGAGCTATAAGAAGACAGGTTGATTTTGTTGTTAACCTTTCCGTATTAGTTATAGTATAATTCGATCCTTTATCAACTACATCATTGAACTGAATCTTATGACTATGGGTGATGTCAAGTCACATATAGCGAGACGTTCGTTTTACTTGTACAGGCCGAGTCAACTCAAAAAGATAGGTTAAGTGAAATCTGTATTTCTTACTCTTAAGCTATCACCTTGCAAGGATTTAGAGTCGAGTCTTCCACAAGCGATCCATGGATGTATCTCCCATTTATCGGGAGTGATAAATGCTCAATCCAATATATAACGACTCTACAATTACTTCCTGTGATACCCAACGTCTACTGTTCACACCCCAGAGTCATCTCTGTTAAGGATCGTGTTACACCAGAGTCAAAGCATCACATTCCGTAATCCAGAATACCAATTAATATTACTTTGAGTCTGAGGATTAGTTATACCTATTAATACCAATGAGATGAACAGGTGACAAGGATGAATCTACCCATCCTGTTATCTCAAATCGGATCCCCAATCCTAATGAACAACGTTTCATCGGATCTATGTAACTGTCCAGATATCTGTATATATGAAGCTTGTGAGATCAGCTTTCTGTCGGACAGAAGACATTGTTACATACAAGTCTCAATAGTGATATGTCAATCCCAAACATATCACTTGACTTGGGGTGATTTTAAGTTTATCAGTTTACTATAAAGTTTTGTCTCACTTCATGCTTGTATGAACACTTTATAATCACTTTAAATAAACTTACAGATTTCCTTTTATTAGACTTTATTTAGTGCTTAAAAGGGATTGCCTTTATATAGTTATAAAACATATATCTCATTAAACAAATGATATAAAGAACAATTCATTTACATTAAGTTTGTATCCTAGAACAATTGTCTATAGGACACTAAACCCCAACAAGTGTGTATAAATCACTCAGGGCATTTACCATCTCATTTCTAAGTAAGAGTAAAGATGTTACCTCATTGTTGTGTTCCTCCTGGTCAGTTTCATCGGAGAGGTCAGCTTGCTCAGATTAAGAATGGTCAGCATCATCAGCCATGAAACATATATTGGCTGTTTCAATTGCATCAGCTTTAGATGAGGTTGACTCATCACTGTCGCTCCATGTTGCTACCATAGCCTTTTTGCTTCCCTTCTTCTCTTTCTTGAGGTTGGGATAGCTTGACATGATGTGCCCAGTTTGGTGGCACTCAAAGCATGTGACAGATTGGAACTGTCCTTTTTGTACTTATCACTGGACTCAGCTTTGTACCTATCACTTTTTCTAAATGGTCTTTTGCTGTTTCTGTCACTTCTTCTGAACAGCTTCTTCATCTTTCTAGTGAACATAGCCATTTCCTCATCATCAATTGACTCAGCTTCTGTGGAGTCAGCTTTCATCACTAGTGATTTTTGTTTCTTGTCTTCTGACTTTTCTTTCTCTTTGGCTTCAAAGTTTTGCATTGAGATCTCATGAGTCAGCAGAGATCCGATTAGCTCGTCATACTTGTATGTAGTTAGGTCCTGAGCTTCTTCTACTGCAGTTTTCTTTGCTTGCCAGCTCTTAGGTAAGCTTCTCAAGATTTTCTTCACTTGTTCTTCTTCGGTGAAGTTCTTGCCGAGTCTTTTTAGTTTATTTATGATATTAGTGAATCTAGCATTCATGCTAGAGATGTCCTCATTGTCGTTCATCTCGAACAGCTCATATAGTCTCATGTGTTGATTCACCTTTGACTCTTTGACCTTGCTTGTACCTTCATAGGTCACCTCGAGCTTTTTCCATATCTCATGTGCTGACTCACAACCTAATATTTTATTGTATTCTGTAGCATCTAAAGCACAGTGAAGCATATTGATAGTCGAAGCATTATTTTGAAGTTTTCTAAGGTCATCTTCTGACCACTCAGTTTCACTCTTAATGACTTTCTCATTGTTAACAGTTTTATATGGCACATATGGGCCTTGAACTATTGTAAGCCATGCACTCATGTTTGTGGCTTGAATAAAGTTCTTCATCCTATTCTTCCAGAAAGTATAATTAGATCCAAAGAATAGGGGAGGCCGACTAATAGATAATCCCTCAGGGAGTATCTGTGTTGTTTGGTTCCCTGGAAGGAAACGAGTGCTATTCTCAGCCATTTATGGGGATCCGCTCATGATAGTTATATCTTAGAGTAGTGAGCTTAGGCTCTGATACCACTTGTTGGTCCCGTGTGATTAGTTCCAAGGGGGGGGGGTTAGGAACTAATATAATTTTTTCGCTAATTTAATTATACTGACTTGATAATTTTGATGAGTTTGTTAACTCAGCTTTTGGTCAGCACGACCGATCTTAATGTAAGACAGCTTTGGTCAGATGTTGACTAAGGCTGTTTTACTCGTGAGTTGGGAATTGACACTATCTGTGGTCAGCTTCCAACTCAGCACTCTGATTCACTCAGTATCAGTTTAAATGATTTATAAGCTGAGTAAATTCAACAGACAACACATGCACATATATATATATTGAGAGAGTTAGAAATTGTTGAAACACCTTTCCACATAATTTTGATTTGACAAAATTGTTTAAGTATAATTAAAAACATATACTAAACACACTAAGTTTAAATGCTTTGATTTATTATACTAATGTTGTTGTTCAATGTTGAGTTAAATTGTTTATAAGACACAAGATTAAAAGGCCCAAGCCCAATACGGAAGTCAAAGCCCAGGTCAAACAGTTTAAGGCAACTCGGCCCGCGTATGTCAAAACGCTGTCGTTATGTACAAAACGCAGCTCAGCGGAAGAAGGATCTAGAAGACCTTCGTGGAACAACTTCGGGACAAAGCTGCTGAGTTGATTCGACAAACAGTACAAGACAGTAGCTGGCTAAGAACAACTTCCAGACAAAGTGTTTCCACTTTGGATAAAGTTCAGAAGACACAGTATGCTGTCCAGTTGACCTTACCATAAATGGAGAGACATTCTGCCGAGCTGACCAAAAGCTGACCGAGGACAGAAGATACTCAAATCTGATTGGCCGAGAGCTCTGAGCAAGACAGGATGACAACGACAGGAAGCCGTTTCCCTCCAACGGTTATTTCGAAATTCGAAATGACCGATGCCTCAGACGTCTCTATAAATAGTGCCATCAGTTGCTTCATTCCATACAGAACTTGATCAAGCCATTACGCTGACCAAATCTCTACGTAAAGTTCTGCAAGAAAAAGCAAAGCAATCTTACACTAAATTTCATATCTTTTGTGTAAAAGTCTAGAGTGATTATTCAATCATCTAAGGTGTCTTAGCAATCATTGTTTAGGACAAACACTTATCATTTCTAGAGATTAGAAATGAGAGGCTGAGTACTCGGTTATAGTACTCAGCGAGAGATTAGAATTGAGTAGAGGTATAGAGGAAGGTACTCTTGTTATACTCAGTGGCTAAGATTGTAAAAGGTTTGATGCTCTACCGTTAAAGAGCTCAGTAGAGAATTCGAAATCTCGGAACGTGTTCCGGGGACAGGATGTAGGCTTGGAGGCCGAACCTGGATAAATCTGCTGAGTAACATATCTCTAACCTTTAACTCCTTTATATATTTATTGCTTGCTTAAACAAAACTGACCAAGTAAAGAGGTCAAGCTGAGTTGTGCGCATTGAATATCTGAGCTCAGGAATAGACTCTAAGTGCTATCTCCTGACTCAAGTAAAGAAAACTGACCTAGTCACTAGTTGACTAAGCCAGTATCTTGTTATTCACTCAGCGCCGCTGTCCAAACATTTTTCTCACGAAAAAGAAGTCTGCCCTAACTTAAAATTTTTTAAATTGTTCCTAACCCCCCCTTGGAACTATACTTGTAACGTTATAAGGGACCAACAGAAATTACTCAGTACGACTTATCCTGGTTCGGCCTCTCTGCCTACGTCCAGTCCCCAGAGTCCTCCGGGCTTTTGGAATCCAATACTGAGCTCTTTAAAGGTAGAGCACAAACCGTTTACAAGGAAGTTGAGTATGCAAGAGTACCTTCCTCTATTCTTCTACTCAACTCCTACTAAGCACCACAACCCAGTACTTAGATTTCTCTACCACTGAATGTTTACAACCAAACACTCAGCACAACACTCAGAATATCACGATTGATACAAGTTGTTCTTTCTCAAATGAAGAACGCTTTAGATGATTACAAAAAATCGATCTAGCATTTACACAGGAATAGAAAATGGGTGTAAGATCTCTTTCTTGTTTTTGAGTGCTTTGAACTTGTATTTTCTCTCTTGTATTTTTCTTTCTGTACTTCGGCCATAATCCAAGGAGTTTGATTGTCTTTATATAGATGAAGACCTGGATAAGGATCATTTCAAATGATTTAGCCGTTAAGTCCAAAACGTCTCTTTTAGGAGACAGCCTCTTGTCAGCTTCAGGTTTTGCAGGCCAATCTTATCCTCTGATTTCTTCAGACGTCAGACTTGTCTTCTTCCTGCAGACGTTGTCTTTTTGTGGCAGTTGTCTTTTAGCAATAATCTGTTGACCCATGTATCTCGGAATGTGTCTTTTGCGTAATTCCGAGGATTCAATTATTGGTGCAGAAGGTTTGCAAAACTTGTCTTCTAGTGAACGGATCTCTCATGCTGTCCTGAATATTCACTCAGCTTCTACTTTATTCGTTTGTCTTCGTTTGTTGTCAACTTTTATGCTGAGTTCCATTTCATTTCGCTATGTTGAACTTCAGGCTTCTATTCCTTGATACTGAGTTTAATTCTACTCAGTTTATTCTTTGATCCCATGTTGACTTCGTCCTGTCTTACTTTTTATATCTTTTTGCATTTAGGTTTATACTCAACATTGAACAAACAGATTAATACAATTAAATCAAAGCACTTAAATTTAATTGTTTCTTAATCATGGATGATTTTGTCAAATCAAAATCTTGTGGAAATGTGTTTCAACAGTTACTGCTGATCATTTTATTCCTGCTAATTTGATTGGTGATATGACGAATGAAATACCTGAAAATAATGATAGTTTACATTCAGTTTCTATTGATGCTATAACTGATGTGGTTAATGATATGGACTTGTCTAACACAGATGATTCTAATCATCCTGCTGAATCTCTTTCTGATGTTCCAGTTATAGATAACTCTTTACCTACTAGGCGGTCAAATAGAACTAGAATTAAGCCCACTTATTTGACAGATTATCATTGCAATCAACTTAGTTCTATTCCTGATTCCAATGGTTCTAATGCTGTTAAATATCCTTTATCTAGTGTTATTGGTTATCAATCTTTATCTGAATCATAAAGGACCTATATTCTAAATCTAAGCATTATTCCTGAACCAAAGAGTTACAAGGAAGCTGTTCAACATGATTGCTGGGTATAGGCAATGAATGATGAACTAAAGGCTTTAGATTTGAACAAAACCTGGGTTTTAGTTCCGTTACCACCAGGAAAGAAAACCATAAGTAGGAGATGGGTTTGGAAAATTAAACTTAACAGTGATGGTACACTAGAAAGATATAAAGCCAGGTTAGTGGCAAAGGGTTACACACAGGTAGAAGGCATCGATTATCTAGACACTTTTTCCCCTGTTGTGAAATTAAGCACTGTTAGGCTTTTGTTAGCATTAGCAGTTACTCAAAATTGGCCTTTATATCAATGTGATGTTAATAACGCATTCTTACATGGAGAATTAGAAGAAGAGGTTTATATGGATCCTCCAGAAGGATTGGTTCTACCTCAAAAGGGTCTAGTTTGTAAATTACAGAAGTCTCTGTATGGCTTAAAACAAGCCAGTAGACAATGGAATTCTAGACTTATTTCTTTCTTGACTGCACATGGTTATTTGCAATGTGAGTCAGACCATTCTATGCTTGTCAAATATAATGGTTCATTACTTACCATTTTGCTTGTTTATGTTGATGATATCATTATGACTGGTAATGATCATCATGAAATTGTTCATATTAAATCTGCATTGAATAATGAGTTTAAAATCAAAGATTTGGGTACTTTGAAGTACTTTCTTGGATTAGAGATTGCTAGGAACTTTACAGGGTTACATATTTCTCAAAGGAAATATGCCTTAGAGTTACTTGAGGATGCTGGTTTATTAGCTTCAAAATCTGCTGTAACACCCATGGATCCTACTTTGAGGTTGTCCAAAGATAAGGGCATTTTGTTACAGGATCCTTCAGTTTATAGAAGGCTCATTGGCAGGCTCATTTATTTGACAAATACTAGGCCTGACATAACCTTTTCTGTAAACACATTACGCCAATTTTTTATCTAAACCAACTGATATTCATTATGCAGCTGCTAAAAGGGTGTTGTTATACATTAAGAACAATCCAAGTCAGGGTCTTTTCTACTCAGCAGAGTCAGAGTTGCATCTTAAAGCCTTTTCTGATGCAGACTGGGCAACATGTGTAGATACCAGAAGATCAGTCACAGGTTTCTGTGTATTTCTTGGGAAATCTTTAATCAGTTGGAAAAGCAAGAAACAGGTGACTGTTTCAAAATCCTCCACTGAAGCAGAGTATAGGGCCATGTCTGCAGTGACAGCTGAAGTCCAATGGTTAATCTATCTTCTTAACTTCTTAAAGATCAAGCACAAGATTCCCATTCCTTTGTTTTGTGACAACAGTTCAGCCATTTACTTAACCAGTAATTCCACTTTCCATGAAAGAACAAAACACATTGAATTAGATTGCCATTTTGTAAGAGAAAAACACAAAGCTGGATTGGTACATCCTTTGGGCATATCTACTTTAGATCAACTGGCTGACATTCTTACAAAGGCTTTGCCTTCAAGACAATTCAACTTTTTTCTTAGCAAGCTTGGAATTCTCACAATATGTATTCCAGCTTGAGGGGGGGTAATAAATTATAGTTAGGACTGTTAGGGACTATTTTTTATTTAGTTATATTTAGTAAGGGTAGATTAGACTTTTACTAGAGGTTGAGTTAGCGTTTATATAAATGGCCTTCTTCTTCTTCTTCAACTACTAACTTTTTGTATTCTCTCTTTCTCTGTAGTTTTCTTCCTCCTGTTCATCAATGTTCTTCATTGACATTGTAATGCAATTCATGTAGTTCTTTTTCAATTCAATAATACAGTTTCATTTCATTCAATTCTTTCAATCTAATAGAATATAAAAAACTCATCTTTTGTTTTGTGGTAATTTGATTTTTATTTTCTACGATCAGTGTGCATTTATAGGCTACAAATTTGTGTATGTATATGTTGAATTTCATGTTTACATTGTCGTTTTCGGTATGCATTTATGACTTTCTACAATGAAAATGTCTATACATGGTTGTATAAATCACCATATCTGTTGATTTACCAAAAAAAAAAATCACCATATCTGTTGAAGAAAGGTAAATAAATATGAAATAATATCAAGCCATAAATCTAATGTTTAATAGATAATCTTACCATGAATGAAATTTACAGAAACCATTGTATCTAAAGTAATAATATTCATATTAATTTGGAAACAAACGGTTGCAGGTTAGAGAGAGAGAGGAGTTAGAGAGAGAAAGGGGAAGGGGAAGGGGAAGAGGAAGGAGAAACAAGAGGGTATACAAGTAATTTTATATTAGGTGGTCAAATTTTGACTTTTTGACCGGTCAAACTACTGATGTGGCGGGTTGACTTTGCGTTGACCGGTCATTTTTACCAGCTATACACCAAAGTGGGAGGTCACCTATAAGTTCGTACATATTAATGAGACAAATTAAAGGTTGTACACCAAAGTGTGAAATGGGATAAAGGTTGTACACCATTGATGAAATTTACCCTTGATGTTTGGTGAAGAGAGATTTGAAAGGGCTTATTGGGTCCAAAAAGCTAATTTTGAAAAACTCGTTTTAGAAGCCTTTTCAATTATTATTGCTCCATCTCTTTTGAAGGACATTTTTGTTGGTCCCTTATAACGTTACAAGTATAGTTCCAAGGGAGGGTTAGGAACTATTTAAAAAATTTTAAGTTAGGGCAGACTTCTTTTTCGTGAGAAAAAGGTTTGGACAGCGGCGCTGAGTGAATAGCAAGATACTGGCTTAGTCAACTAGTGACTAGGTCAGTTTTCTTTACTTGAGTCAGGAGATAGCACTTAGAGTCTATTCCTGAGCTCAGATATTCAATGCGCACAACTCAGCTTGACCTCTTTACTTGGTCAGTTTTGTTTAAGCAAGCAATAAATATATGAATGAGTTAAAGGTTAGACATATGTTACTCAGCAGATTTATCCAGGTTCGGCCTCCAAGCCTACGTCCTGTCCCCGGAACACGTTCCGAGATTTCGAATTCTCTACTGAGCTCTTTAACGGTAGAGCATCAAACCTTTTATAATCTTAGCCACTGAGTATAACAAGAGTACCTTCCTCTATACCTCTACTCAATCCTAATCTCTCGCTGAGTACTATAACCGAGTACTCAGCCTCTCCTTTCTAATCTCTAGAAATGATAAGTGTTTGTCCTAAACAATGATTGCTAAGACACCTTAGATGATTGAATAATCACTCTAGACTTTTACACAAAAGATATGAAATTTAGTGTAAGATTGCTTTGCTTTTTCTTGCAGAACTTTGCGTAGAGATTTGGTCAGCGTAATGGCTTGATCAAGTTCTGTATGGAATGAAGCAACTGATGGCACTATTTATAGAGACGTCTGAGGCATCGGTCATTTCGAATTTCGAAATAACCGTTGGAGGGAAACGGCTTCCTGTCGTTGTCATCCTGTCTTGCTCAGAGCTCTCAGCCAATCAGATTTGAGTATCTTCTGTCCTCGGTCAGCTTTTGGTCAGCTCGGCAGAATGTCTCTCCATTTATGGTAAGGTCAACTGGACAGCATACTGTGTCTTCTGAACTTTACCCAAAGTGGAAACACTGGAAGTTGTTCTTAGCCAGCTACTGTCTTGTACTATTTGTCGAATCAACTCAGCAGCTTTGTCCCGAAGTTGTTCCACGAAGGTCTTCTAGATCCTTCTTCCGCTGAGCTCCGTTTTGTACATAACGACAGCGTTTTGATATACGCGGGCCGAGTTGCCTTAAACTGTTTGACCTGGGCTTTGACTTCCGTATTGGGCTTGGGCCTTTTAATCTTGTGTCTTATAAACAATTTAACTCAACATTGAACAAACACATTAGTAGAATAAATCAAAGCATTTAAACTTAGTGTGTTTAGAATATGTTTTTAATTATACTTAAACAATTTTGTCAAATCAAAATTATGTGGAAAGGTGTTTCAACAAACTCCCCCATTTTGATGTTGGCAAAACTATTCAGCGAAGAACTAAGTATTGAGCTCCCCCATGATAGTTGACCTAATATAACTTAGCAAACTCCCCCGTAAGGGTTGAGCCACTGACTTAGTTTTACTCTAAACATTTGAAGGTTTAATCGAGTAAGTCTAAGGTCAGTTTTCAGAAATAGGTCAGCTCATGGAACATATTCTATTTTACTCAGTGTTTAAGCGGAAGTTTTAACATTCAGAGGGCGCTGAGTAATTTGTTGTTCAATGAGTTTTATAAGACAATGTTATATAAACATACAAGTCAATGTCAAACATGTTATCAGCATTGGGTACGATCAACAAGTTTTATAAGCATTAAACATGGTTGATGTAATTGAAGATACATAATGACTTAATACTCAGCATCGTATAAAACAACTCATAACTCAGTTTTAGGATAAAAAGATGCAAGTATTGTTATTACTAAAAGCAGTCAGTGTATACAATGAAAGACAAAAGAAAGAACATAGAGACTACACATAGCATATACTGAGCTAGCCTACTTCTATTTCTTTTTCTTTTGCTTAGACTGACTAAGCTCATGCTATGTTCTAGCTACTTCTTTCTCCCCCGTTTTGTCAGCATCGGGAGGAGGAATCCTAAAGGCGTCGGTTAAGACGGCTCTAGTCAGTTCCGTGGACAGCGCTTTAAGTCTATATGCGCTTTCATTGACACCATCAAAAATAGCAACTCCATCATCTGATACCTCAGCGGGTATATTGAGTTCAGCAGCGCTGATCATGCTTACTATGAAGGCTTGAGATTTACCTATCCAGGTAAGTGCATCGGACAGACCAGCAACGACTTGATGAAAAGTCTTTAGTAACGATATGTTGTAGTATTGACGCTGAATATTGCTGTGACGTATGTGGTTGAAGGTTTGTCTGGTGATAGACAGCATTTCATTTTGCTTCATAGCGTCAGTGTCCATCTCTTGCTTGTTCAAGTTCAGCAATCGAACGGCCTCACCAATTTGCTCTACTGAGCACTGAGAATAGGAGACCATTTGCTCGTTGGTTTTGATTTGCTCAGTGTGAAGCTGAGCAAAAAGCATTTTGACTTCATCAGAAGTTGCATAGCGCGTGTTCGCAGCTGACAAAGTCTGAACTTGTTCTTGAAGAGCGTTGAGATGTTGAACTATTGTCAGCTGGATCTCAGCCAGCTTTGCGATGGAATCCTGCTTAGCTTGCTGTGCTTGAAAGGTAACGATGACACTCAACAAGTCCTTGAATCCCTTAACTTCATTGAGAAGCTGAGTTACATGGGAGAGCTGAGTTGTCTCAGCAGTAGAAGACCTAGCAGCAGGTTGAGTGGTTTGATGAAGGTCTTTGATTAGTGTTTGCACCGAGTCGATGATTCTTTTTCTAGACTCGGTGGCATGCAAGTAGCTAAGAGGGCCTTCATTACTTTGCCTTGTTGCCTCAGTATGACCGGTTGGAAGAGGAGTCAGAGGAATAACGTGGTCAGTGACTAGAAGTGTGCTTTCAATCTGCACTTGAGGTTCTGGTAGAGCTGATTGATCGGCAGATGTGTTGATTGGAGAAGAAGTAATTCTAATGCTGTCTGTGCTGACAGGGGCAGGAATGTTTTGAGTCAGCACAATGCTTGGATTGATAGCATTTACAGGAATTGACTCAACTTGACTTGTTGAGTTGGCGAAAGCATTCAAGTCGGCGTGTTCCTTTGGTGAAGAAACAGAGGCTTGCTTTTCAAGGGAAGCCGATGGAGTAGTGGTTGGTTGTTTTCTGAAAAATTTCAGCTTGAGTTTAGAAGGGTCTTGGGTCGGCTTCTGGATAACAAAGTCAGGAACAGTTGGTTGTTGGACAGGAGGGTCAATGACAGACTTCTGACTTGCCTTGATCAACCTTCTTCTTCGAGGAGGAGTATCAGCTTGTATAGATTCTCCTGAGTGAGAGGGAGAAGTTTCCTCTTGATCAGCATTAAGCTGGTCAGCTTGTTCTTGTTCTTGATTAACATTGGGCTGGTCAGGTTCTTGTTCATTTCCAGCAGCCAACTCAGTATTGATTGGATCAGCTCCAACCTCACTAGCTGTCTCCTCAGTGTCCTCAGCGTCATCCTGACTGCTTGCTTCTTCTTGTTCTTCATCTTCTTCACTATCACCATCTAACTCTTCCTCAACTTGTGCAATGAACTGATCGTCCAGATGCACATCATCTTCTTGATGCTCAGCTACAGTTCCTAGACACTGTGTGTAGTGAGAATCACCAGGCACAACGACGTCAGTAGGGATAACATCAATAGGTGTCAGGGTAGAAGACTTCTGCTTCTTTTGAGGCTGCTCATCAGCATCTGTTCTTTCCTCAATTTCAGGCTCATCTTGCCTTCTCCTTTTCTCAGCTGACTTAGGTTTCTCCTGACCTGGTTCAGCAGCTGACTTAGGCTTCTTGGTCTGAGGCTCAGCCTTCTTTGAAGGAGTCCCGACAGCTTTCCTCTTGCGGGCAGCTAGAGCCTTTGTCCTTTTGCTTTGCTTTGGAGCTGTTTCCTCAGCTTGTTGTTCAGCAGCAACTTTTCCTTTCTTTAGTGGCTGATTGAACTTCAAAGCCCTCAGCGAAGCCACAGTAATCTCAGATCCTCTAGCCTTAGTTTCCTGAGATAGATCAATTTGATGATCTAAGAGGATTCTGGTGATGAGTGATCCCAGCCTGAGAGTTCCAGTGCTCCTTATGAACCCAGCAATCAAGAACACTGGTATGTTAATCGGCTTGTATGTCAGCATATGCCATATGAAGCATTGCTCAAAATTCGTTGCTGAGGTAGTGCAGTTGATCTTGGGATAAATAAAGTAGGTCAGCAGATAGTGAGCCATCTTTTGGTGCTGACCCATTGAGGTACTTGAGATTTCTCCAGAGTGGCCAGCGGGCTTACAAAAGGTGGTATCGTACCCAGTACCTTCATGATCTCCAGATCGCCTCAGTTTTGTTCCCTCATTCTTTAACTTCAGCAAGTTAGCGAGGTAAGTAGGGTTTATGAAAATGGTCTTTTTCTTTACCACAGTTACCAGATAGTCCTGGTTATCATCAGCAACTCGGAGATTGTGGTAGAACTCCCTTACTAGGTCAGGATAGGTGTGATCCCTAATGGAGAACAGCTCGGTCCATCCATTTTGCGATATCCATTCGCAGAAGGGTTGCTCGGATGTCACGAAGGTCTCAGAAACCCATCGTGAGAAGTCTACTTTCCATTCGCTAATATCTTCAAATACCTTGGTATAGGTTCTTGCCTTGGTCGGCTTTCCTTTGGATGAGGCAGCTTGGTCAGCTTTGCCTTTGCTCGGCGTAGTGACCTTGGTAGTTTCAGGCACAGTAGTTTGCCTGGAGGGTTCATCGGAGCTGGTCTTAGGGTGACCGACACCGGAGATGGTGACGGAAACTCTAGTCATTGTTTCAGAAAAGGATTGGGAAGCTTTGAGAGTCTTAGAGAGAGAATGCTTTGCCAGAAAATTCGGTAAGTGTAAAGAAAATGAAAATGGGGATTTCCCATTATTTATAGCGGTGAAGAGTGGATCTTTTCGAATCCATGTGTTAGTTTTGCCTTGGGATTGTCAACCGACAAAGATCCTGGCTTTTATGACACATTCGGTGCATACATCATCCTAGGTGGCTATTCGCGTGCTTTTGCATTTAATGCAACAGATCTAACACTCAGCGTTTAGAATACTAAGCGTTTTATATTCTGAGTGGTCAATAGTATATGAAAGGATGATTTCTCAGTTTTAGATTACTACTCGGTGTGCATATTTACTCAGTATTGATATGTATTTTGCGTTAAGTACTCAGCATAACAGTCACTCAGCATGCATTTGCATAAATCATTCAGCATAGTAATTCACTTAGCATAAATTTACATTTTAGAACAGGAATTTACTGAAGAGGATTAAACATACCAATGGCTTCTCTCAGTATGCTGAACTGTTCACGAGCCAGTGGCTTTGTGAAGATATCCGCAAGCTGCTCATCCGTTGGGACATAGGTCAGCTTTATCTCACCCTTGAGTACATGGTCTCTAATGAAGTGATGTCTTATACTGACATGCTTCATCCTGCTGCATTGAATTGGGTTCTTTGATAGATCAATTGCACTTTTGTTGTCGCATTTGACCTCAATTGTCCTTATTTGAACACCATAGTCTTCAAGCTGTTGCTTAATCCATAGGACTTGAGCAACACAGTGACCAGCAGCAATGTACTCAGCTTCAGTGGTAGACAAGGCTACTGACGCCTGCTTCTTGCTGAACCAGGATACAAGACAGCTTCCTAAGAAATGACATCCTCCAGATGTGCTTTTCCGTTCTAGCTTGTCTCGACCATAGTCAGCGTCAGTGTATCCAACGAGTGTAAAGCCATGAGTGTTGGGATACCATAAACCTGCGTTCACTGAGCTTTGCAAATATCTAAGGATTCTTTTTACAGCTATGTAATGAGATTCCTTAGGATTAGATTGATATCTAGCACAGTAGCATACTGAGAACTGAATGTCCGGTCTACTGGCTGTTAAGTAAAGTAGAGAGCCTATCATACCTCGATACAATTTGCTGTCTACTGACTTACCATTCTCGTCAGCGCAGAGGACAGTGTCAGTGCCCATAGGAGTGGATATTGGCTTGCAATTTTCAAGATCATATTTCTTCAATATCTCCTTGGCATATTTAGCTTGACTGATGAAGATGCCATTCTTTCCTTGTTTGATTTGAAGTCCAAGGAAGAAGTTGAGTTCTACCATCATAGACATTTCAAACTCAGTCTGCATTTGCTTGCTAAATTCCTTGCACATTGACTCATTAGTAGCACCGAAAATAATATCATCAACATATATTTGAGCCAGCAGGGTATCTTTACCCTTTCTCTTAATGAATAAGGTTGTATCAGCTTTGCCCCTGACATAGTTTCTAGTCAGCAGGAAACTGGTCAGCCTCTCATACCAAGCACGTGGTGCTTGCTTGAGGCCGTACAGAGCCTTTTTAAGTTTATACACGTGGTTTGGGAATTTAGGATCCTCAAACCCTAGAGGTTGATTAACATAAACTTCCTCGTTTATAACTCCATTAAGAAATGCACTCTTAACATCCATTTGAAACAGTTTAAAGTTCATGTAAGATGCATATGCACATAAAATCCTAATAGCCTCTAGCCTTGCCACTGGGGCAAAGGTCTCACCATAGTCAATACCTTCTTGCTGACTGTAGCCCTGAGCTACAAGCCTTGCTTTGTTCCTGACTACGTTTCCTTGCTCATCCAGCTTGTTGCGGAAGACCCATCTTGTTCCAATAGTCTTCTGACTCCTTGGATGTGGCACTAGCTCCCATACATCGTTTCTTCTGAATTGGTCAAGTTTCTCTTGCATTGCGCTCATCCAGAATTCATCTTCCTCAGCATCAGTGAAGTTCTTAGGTTCCTGAACTGAGATGAAGGCAACATTGCTGAGGTACCTCCTGAGTTGGTTCCTTGTCATCAGGGTATTCTCAGCGGCATCAAGGATTGCACTCTCTGAGTGCCCTCTTGGAATCCTTATCTCTTTGGGTAGATTGATGTCTTGTGCTGTCTGTGTTTCAACAATCTCTGCAGGTGAAGACTGGTCAGTGAAAACAATATTTGGTTCACTTTTACCTTTGGTCAGCCCTTGAGGGAATGACTCAGTGGCTGTATCTTGATCAGCGGGTGCTGAGTGTGGATCATCCTCGGTCAGCGGCAGATATCTTCCTGCAGGGTTAGTTTCGTCGAACTTAACATGTACTGACTCTTCTAAAACTTGAGTTCGTTTATTGAAAACTCTGTATGCTTTGCTGTTTGTTGAGTAGCCTAAAAAGATAGCTTCATCAGCTTTTGAGTCAAATTTAGCTAGGCTATCTTTAGTGTTTAAAATAAAACATTTACAGCCAAAGGCACGAAAGTATCCAATGTTGGGCTTTCGTCCTTTCCAAAGTTCGTAGGGGGTTTTCTTTAGTATAGGTCTAACAAGAGCCCTATTAAGAATATAGCACGCTGTGTTAACAGCCTCACCCCAAAAATACTTTGGAAGCCTATGCTCACTCAGCATTGTCCTGGCAATTTCAACCAAGGTTCTGTTCTTCCTTTCAACAACCCCATTTTGTTGAGGTGTCCTAGGAGCAGAAAAGTTATGGTCAATGCCGCTGGCTTCACAGAATTCAACAAACTGTTGGTTTTTGAATTCTCCACCATTATCACTTCGGATGTGAGCCAATTTTAGGTCTTTATCATTTTCAAGTTTCTTAACCAAATTTGAAAATGTCTCAAAGGTCTCATCCTTGCAACTCAGCAAGATGACCCAAGTGTACCGAGAGAAGTCATCTACAATGACAAAGGAAAATCTTCTTCCACCCAGACTCAGCGGCTAGACTGGACCGAAGAGATCCAAGTGTAGTAATTCTAACGGTCGCTTAGTTGAGACAATGTTTTTACTATGAAAAGATTGTTTGGTTTGTTTTCCAGCTTGGCAAGCGTGGCATAATTGATCTTTTTCAAATCTAAGTTCAGGCAGTCCCTCAACCAATTGCTTTCTTGCTAATTTGGCCAGGAGGTCCATGCTTACATGACCAAGTCTCCTGTTCCATAGCCAGGAATTTTCTTCCTTTGAAACTAAGCATACAGTTTTTGAAAACTTTTTCTCTAAGTCTAGCATAAAGACATTATCAATCCGAGGGGCAGTTAAAATTAAATCATTTGTTTTTCCCTCGTATATTTTACATCCAGTAGCATCAAATATAACTTTTCTCCCATTGTCACATAGCTGAGCTACGCTGAGTAAGTTATATTTGAGTCCACTGACTAGGGAGACTGACTCAATAGTAGGATTACCTCCGATGGTTCCTGACCCTACTATCTTACCCTTTTTGTTGTCTCCAAAACTTACGCTTCCTCCTCGTTTACGCTCAAACGTGATGAACTGAGTTTCATCACCAGTCATGTGCCTCGAGCATGCGCTGTCAATATACCACATCTTTGACTTCTCAGCACACCTCAGGCTTACCTGCATTGTAACTAGTTACTTTTAGATACCTAATTCTTTTTGGGTCCTTGCTTGTTAGGTTCAACAGGTAAAGCATCATATTTTATTTTATGGCGGCATACTTGGACAGTATGGCCATTCTTTCCACAGAAGTCACAGCTGACCTTCCGTTTAGGATTTCTCACTGACTGGTCAGCACCCCAGTGCTGAGCGTGCCAGCACACCTTTGTGGTGTGTCCTTTCTTCCCACAGAAGTCACACTGGACATTCCGCTGGGGATTCCATCTCTACTGACCAGTACTTCGGTACTGAGCATTCAGAGGAATATTTCTTTTGTTTTGAACCTTTAGTTGGTTCTGGATATTTGTGACGTCCTTTCTCAGTTTCTTTGAATCTGATTGGACTTCAGAGACAGACTTATGTATGATCTCCATATTATCATGCAAAGTTGAGTTGTCTTGAAGAAGGAATCTGAGGTCACTTAGCTTGACCTCTTCAACCTCGTCACAGCGCCTGCTGAGTGCTCTAATTTTCTTATTACACTTTTTGACAAGTGTATAGAGGTCACTCAGGGCATTACCCATTTCGTTTCTGAGCTGAGAAAGTGATATTACCTCATTTGATTGCTCCTCATCGTCAGATGCAATGGAGGGGTCAGCATGCTAAGAGACGCACGGCTCAGCAAGTTCGTCAGCCATGAAGCATATCTTCGCTGACTCGGTGGCCTCAGCTTCTGTTGATGAAGACTCATCACTGTCGCTCCATGTAGCCACCATTGCCTTTTTGCCGTTCTTCTTATCTTTCCTCAGCGTGGGGCAGCTTGACTTGATATGGCCAGTTTGATGACATTCAAAGCATGTAATGGGCTTTGAGTTGTCTTTCTTGTATTTGCTGTCGCTGGACTCAACTTTATACTTATCAAACTTTCTGTAAGGCTTCTTAGAATATTTGTCATTCTTCCTGAACAGCCTTTTCATCTTCCTTGTGAACATAGCCATCTCTTCATCATCTGTTGAGCTCCCATCAGTGGAGTCAGCTTTCATGACAAGAGATTTCTGCTTCTTGTCTTCAGACTTTTCCTTCACCTCGAAGTTTTTCATCGATATCTCATGGGTCAGCAGCGATCCGATGAGTTCGTCATATTTGTAGGTGGTTAAGTCCTGAGCTTCCTCAACAGCGGTCTTCTTTACTTGCCAGTGTTTAGGAAGACTCCTGAGTATCTTTTTGACTTGTTCTTCCTCAGTGAAGATCTTCCCAAGTCTCTTGAGCTCATTGATGATGTTGGTAAACCTTGCATTCATGTCAGATATACCCTCATCATTGTTCATTTCGAACAGCTCGTACAGTCTCATCTGTTGTCTCACCTTGGACTCCTTTACTTTATTGGTTCCCTCGTAGGTGACCTCCAGCTTCTTCCAGATCTCTTGCGCCGACTCACAACTTGAGATTTTATTATATTCTGCAGCATCGAGCGCACAGTGAAGCATATTTATAGCCGAAGCATGATTTTGTAGCTTCTTGAGATCATCCTCTGTCCATTTGGCCTCAGCTTTAACAACTATTTGGCCAGCCACAACTTCGACAGGTACAAATGGGCCTTGGACTATGGATAGCCAGGCACTCATATTTGTAGCCTGAATGAAATTTTTCATCCTATTCTTCCAAAAGGTATAGTTAGACCTGAAGAATATGGGAGGCCGAGTAATGGACAGCCCCTCAGGTAAGATCTGAGTTGTTTGGTTTCCTGGGAGAAACCGAGTGCTGTTTTCGCCCATAGTGGGGATCAGCTCAAGGTGGTTAAACCTTTTACAGTGAGCTTTTAAGCTTTGATACCACTTGTTGGTCCCTTATAACGTTACAAGTATAGTTCCAAGGGGGGGTTAGGAACTATTTAAAAAATTTTAAGTTAGGGCAGACTTCTTTTTCGTGAGAAAAAGGTTTGGACAGCGGCGCTGAGTGAATAGCAAGATACTGGCTTAGTCAACTGGTGACTAGGTCAGTTTTCTTTACTTGAGTCAGGAGATAGCACTTAGAGTCTATTCCTGAGCTCAGATATTCAATGCGCACAACTCAGCTTGACCTCTTTACTTGGTCAGTTTTGTTTAAGCAAGCAATAAATATATAAAGGAGTTAAAGGTTAGAGATATGTTACTCAGCAGATTTATCTAGGTTCGGCTTCCAAGCCTACGTCCTGTCCCCGGAACACGTTCCGAGATTTCGAATTCTCTACTGAGCTCTTTAACGGTAGAGCATCAAACCTTTTACAATCTGAGCCACTGAGTATAACAAGAGTACCTTCCTCTATACCTCTACTCAATCCTAATCTCTCGCTGAGTACTATAACCGAGTACTCAGCCTCTCCTTTCTAATCTCTAGAAATGATAAGTGTTTGTCCTAAAAAATGATTGCTAAGACACCTTAGATGATTGAATAATCACTCTAGACTTTTACACAAAAGATATGAAATTTAGTGTAAGATTGCTTTGCTTTTTCTTGCAGAACTTTGCGTAGAGATTTGGTCAGCGTAATGGCTTGATCAAGTTCTGTATGGAATGAAGCAACTGATGGCACTATTTATAGAGACGTCTGAGGCATCGGTCATTTCGAATTTCGAAATAACCGTTGGAGGGAAACGGCTTCCTGTCGTTGTCATCCTGTCTTGCTCAGAGCTATCGGCCAATCAGATTTGAGTATCTTCTGTCCTCGATCAGCTTTTGGTCAGCTCGGCAGAATGTCTCTCCATTTATGGTAAGGTCAACTGGACAGCATACTGTGTCTTCTGAACTTTACCCAAAGTGGAAACACTTTGTCTGGAAGTTGTTCTTAGCCAGCTACTGTCTTGTACTGTTTGTCAAATCAACTCAGCAGCTTTGTCCCGAAGTTGTTCCACGAAGGTCTTCTAGATCCTTCTTCCGCTGAGCTGCGTTTTGTACATAACGACAGCGTTTTGATATACGTGGGCCGAGTTGCCTTAAACTGTTTGACCTGGGCTTTGACTTCCATATTGGGCTTGGGCCTTTTAATCTTGTGTCTTATAAACAATTTAACTCAACATTGAACAAACACATTAGTAGAATAAATCAAAGCATTTAAACTTAGTGTGTTTAGAATATGTTTTTAATTATACTTAAACAATTTTGTCAAATCAAAATTATGTGGAAAGGTGTTTCAACAATTTTTACTCATAATTACTACCATTTAACCTCAAATAAAAGCACAACCATGTCATTAGTTGTCATTTTATACAAACAGTTATTAACCATTAGCTAAGTTTTACCAAACAAATTTATACCATGAGTTAGTCAAATCAACTAACCAAAATGATAATCGGCAGACAACTAATATAATCAGCTAACAACTATTTATTAAACAAGTTTTTTTTGTTATTGTACTTGTACTTGTTTTTTCAACAAACAAAAAAGAGCCTTACAGTTTTTCTTAGACAATGAAGAAGTTATTAACAATTGGTAACTTCTCATTCTTATACTTTAACTATATGAATCAAGTCACATATCAAAAGTGTGAACTATCTGAATTTCATATATATATATATATATATATATATATATATATATATATATATATATATGAGGAAGTTCGAGAATAATGCTCTGATGTCAGTTAAGATTCTTTCCATATCTGATATAAAACGGAAAATAAGATCAATGAGAGGTCACAGATTGGTAACCTCACTCTAATGATAAAAGTTAATTGAGTTTAGGAAATGTGAGCACTGAACAATTAAATCTAAATTACAGAGAATGTGTGTATGTACCTTAGTTGTGTGTTATGTCATTCTATTTATAAGATGTTAGGGGTAAATATGGTAGTCGGTTGATGTGTATGGTTTAACTTTGCCTACGAACACATGTCAACCTATGAATGGTGAATTTGCTCTGTAATAACGGTAGCTTGTATTTTACCAAAACCCTCTTCTTTGATTCCAAATGCGGAATCGGTGACCTATTGCAGAGCAAATTCAGAACCGGAGTGAGTTTAGAACTCTTCTCCAATTGGTCCACGTGTCTTAGCGGTTTGCACATTCTATTTTAGTTTAATTTAGAGGATCTCCATGCGACACATATCCTCATTTCTTCCGATGAAGACACGTGTGCAACTTCTTATATTCACCCAATACCAGATGCCCCCCCTCCCCCTCCAGTTTCTGAAGTTCTTTAGAGCTTTATCCGATTATGAGGTTAAACAATCAAACATTGATGAGGATCTGAAAATAATCATAGTAGAAACCAAGCCTTATTAATGCCCATACGTGACATTATGCACCCACGTCGTATCTAATTTTTTCTTCTAGGTAGGTGAGATGTATAAGCACGCTCTAAAAATCGACATAATTTCATAAAGTGTGCAGTCTTTTTTATAGGCGCTTCTTCCCACCATTTATGCCTTCCGTAGTGTTGATGCCACGTGTCTTACAATGCTCTACCTAGGAGAAGATATATGGAAGACTTTTGAGGTTCTCAAGGAGCGATGTTTCTGGTGCATCCCATTAAATGCATCGTTTCATCCTCCTGTCACATAAACTCTATAAAAAGGGCACAAAATGAACTGTTTTCTTCTTTCTGAGATTTTTGTGCTCATGAACTCCTTTGCATCTTTAGATTTCTTGCCCACTCTAATTTTAGGTAAGTCCATTCCTCTCTTATCTTTTATTTTGTTGTTTGGAAGTGTTGAGAAGAAAGGTTTCTCGTAATCTTAAAATCTGTCATTGTTTATCAAACCTCCTCTAGTGATTCCGAGGTCATGGCCCCAAAGAAGAAAAACAAGAAGAAACAAGATCTCCCACAAAAGTTCTAAAGGAAGGGAAGGTGGCTACCCTCCAAAATTAACAGAGTTAGAAAAGATGAGCACTGAGTAATTAAATCTAAAATTACAGAAAATATGTGTATGTACCTTAGCAGAGAATATGTGTATATACCTTAGTTGTGCAATATCTCGTTCTATTTATTGGTTTTCAAAGATACATTTGGTAGTCAATTAGTGTGTATGCCTAGTTTCGCCTATAAATGGCGAATGTCCTCTGTAATAATGAAAGTTTGTATTTTACTAAAACTCTCTTCCTTGATTCCAGGCTCGGAATAAGAGACCTATTTCGGAAGTGATTTTAGAATTCTTCTCTCATTGGTCCATGTGTTTTGGCGATTTGCACATTCTACTAATTATGAGGCTCTCCTTATAACATGTGTCTTATTTTATTTTTATTTATTTTTCATGAAAACACATATGCATTTTCTTTATTTATATATATATATATATATATATTATTTTAATTTGCTAAAATTTATGTTGCTTTGTCTATCAACCATTCTCATTGGGTTTTTTTTTTTTTTTTTTTTTTTTGAGAAAACAATTTAATGTGCATGTCGGCTCTTGTGATTGATTTCTTGAGGTTCCAATTTCTTTGGTAGTTATGAATGGGTGAAGGGTTAACCAAATTTCAATTAATTCAAATATTTTCTTCCCTTTATTAGTTTACATCAGAAACACAATGTGGATAACCACTCTTTCCATGAAATATTATTATTACTACTAGTTTAGAGATGAGTGAGTTATTCGCGAGTGAAATTTATGAACTGAATTAACGAGTTGTCCATGATTAAAGCTCGTGAACAAATTCGTTAACAAACTTGCGAACAGCTCACGAACAAAATATTAAGGGAGTGTTTGATAGCTCATTTTCATGCTGTTGTTTGCATTTTCACTTCAAAAATGAGAGTTTTAGGTGTTTGGTTAGTGACCTATTGTTTGACTTTTACTTATGAAAAGTAGTTTTTTACAAAAGCAGAAAATCCCTGCTTTTTGGAAAAGCAGCTTTTTCCAACAGCAAACAGTAAACAGCAACAACAAACGGTAAAACAAATGGGTCCTAAGTTCGAACTCGTTAATTTTCTGACGAGCCGAGCCTGAACAGGCCAAAGCTCAGCTCGAGTCGGCTTGATTAAAACCCTAGTTCGAATATATATTTCACAATTTTTGTGTTTTTCTTTTTCATTTTTAGGTTTTTTTTTTAATTTCTTTTTTGCTTTGATAATCACTTGGTATAAAAATCTGTTTTGAAATTTATTTTTTTGGTTGTATATTTATAATTAAAAATCCCAAAGAATATTGCTTGTGTAAATTCCACATATTTCTAAATAATCCCAAAATTTATGTATTTTTTTAGAAATGCGTCAAATTCACTCTCCATTTATAACCACTAGTAATTATGCATATTTCCACTTTTATTAAAGAATCATAAAAAATGAATGAATCTGCACCAAATATATCAAACATAAACATAATTAAAAGCTTCTTTTAGCCTCATTAATTCCTCCTAAATTAGAGCAATTAGTACCTTTTGTAGAGTGGTTGATTGTGTTTATTTTAATTAATCAGATTCAGAATGTAGAACACAAAATGGAGTTTTAATTTAATTTTTCAATAATTTGATAAGTAAGATTGGTTGGATTTTGGATTCGTTATTAACGGGTTGTGGATCATATCCAGTATATGGATAGAGGCCCATCGTGCAGAGTAGGGGTGGTAGCGGGGTAAGTATGCATTCGATATTCCGCCTCCAATATTTATGGAGGCATTTTCGAAAAACCCCATAAAAAGATTCAGAGGTTTTTTCGCTCTCACCCCGTCGCCTAAAAAATAAGTTAAAATTTTTGTTGGTTTGTATAAGACTAATTTGTGAAAAGAACTTACTGTTAGGTAGATACGGCTTATTTATATTAATTTAATAGTTAAAAGATGGTTTATTTATATTCGTTTAATAGTTAAAAAATTAGAATTATAATTTGTAGAGGAAATTATATACGTGGTGTATAATTTTTGTCTTATTTCACACTTTGTTGTACAACCTTCAATTTTGTATAGAAAAATATACAACCTTTTACTGACCTCCCACTAAAGTGTACAATCGGTAATTGTGACCAGTCAACGCGTCATATTATCAATTGCCATAAAAGTTAAAAGTTGAGCACATCAGCAATTCCGACTTTTATAGAAGCCAAATTACTAACATGACGAGTTGACTTCATGTTGATCGGTTATAATTACCGGCTTACACTTTAGTGAGATGTCGCCAAAATGTTATACACTTTTGTGTGCAAAATTAAAAATTGTATACTAAAATATGAAATATGACAAAAGTTATACATCACGTATATAATTTACCCTAATTCATAGTAATGAGTTGTAATTAGTTACAACTTGTTACCTGTTGGGCTTTCTCTCTCCTTCCTATTATTCTATAAACAGTGGCGGAGCCAGGAATTTAAATTTGGGGGGGCCAATTTTAGTTGTGCGGTTGAGGTTAAATTTTCATAGTCCAGTCTGTCAGGGCTGGACAAATTTTTTTTAGCCTCCAACGCATTAAAATTGTAAAAATGTTATCATTTTTTAGAAACTAGCATTGAACTAATAGAAAATTAAATATATTTACTTTTTTAACGGAAAATACATAATAAAAATGAATTAAAAAATGTAATCAAAATAAATAGTCTATTTAAATTAATTAATAATGATAACATATTTTTATAATTATTTAAAAATAAAATTAAAATAAATAAAAACTTTCTAAAAGAAAATGAGGTTGGAGGGACTTGAACAAAAAGACCTCTCAAATAGGAGTATACATCTTTAACCATCTCATCTACCTTTAAACATTAAAAAAGTACTACATGGAGTCAATATATACTAATTATATGGGGGCTACATGGGAAAATTCGATCCATACTCAAGGGTGGAGCCGGTGGCCGAGGGGGGGGAGGGGGGGGGGGGGGGGGGGCTCCGGCCCCCTGAGTCCCGGCCTGGATCCGCCCCTGGCTATAAATGGCAATGGAAACCTCTATTCTTTTTCAATTCTTCAATTAATACCATTCTAATTCTTTCATCAAGATGATTAAATCGGTTTTGATCACATGAACCTTAATGACATGCAATATTTGGTCATTCACCATTAGATGTAGGCTTATTAGAATCCTAAGATGGAGATTCAAAGCATACCGCAGCTTAAATTTAATAAGTCTACACCTAACGGTGAATGACCAAATTCACTTGGTCATTAAGGTCCATGTGAATATTCCTGATGATCGATATTAGACGAATATAAATTCATCACATGGTACTTGAGAGATTCGAACCAATATTTGGAGAAAGAAAACATGTGGCGCCTTTATAGAAAAACTGAACAATACGATCAAAATAAAGATCTCGACTCAAGAAGTCTCAAAAGATCCAGTCAAGGATAATTTCATTACAACAATCAGGCCTGATCACATGAATTTCAGATCTAGTGGGCTTGAGGAATATAAAACCCCGATATTTCTATAACTTTAAATATTTCTATAATTTTAACCCTTCTTAAATATTTTATATATTTTCAAATTTTATGTATAAATATTACTATTATTCACATTTTTCTTTTTTCATGTAGCATTAATATTTTTTCAACAAAGAAAAATCACCATAATGATTTTGTATAATTATCCAAAGAATAATAATAAATAAAAAAAGTTATAAAAATAATATTGTCCCCCATTTCAAGGAAAAATAAATTAGAATTACTTTTTCTATTGTAATTAATGATATGGGTGGGCTGAGCAACTCCATGTCCATTATTTCATAGATTTTCAGTGGGTCCATTTGGTATTTACCATAAGAATAATGAAGTTATATTCAGGCCCAAAAATAAATCCATGTTCTTGTGCAGGGGCGGGCCCGGGAGCCGACCATGGCCACGAGTAGTTTCGCCCCCTTTATCTCGGTAAAATTTAAGATTGTGGTGATTCCAGCCCTTTGTTTCCAAGAAATTTATCTCGGCCGCTATATTAGTACCTCAAAATTGGTCCAGGTCCCGTTAAATCCTCTCTAAATCCAAAATTTCAATTTTTTTTGGGTCTGTTAGGAATCTTTAAGTCCAAATTTCTAATTTTTTGGCCTGTTAAGTCTTTCTTAAATCTAAATTTCTATTTTTTTACCTGTTAAGCTCTCTCTAAATCCAATTTTTTTCTATTAGACACTAATTTAGTAAATTTTTTTTTACACACCACGTATAAAATTGGCCCCCAACCGAGCAATCTTGTATTTGCCACTGCTTGTGGTGTATATGCAATTATAGATATGGTACATTATGAACCAAAATTAAAAAGAAAGGCCTCATATATAAATATTGCAATTCTCTAATTTAAAAAAATATCTTAAAACCTAGCTTTTTCTAGATTAATAGTTTGAGTTCAATCCGCTATCTCAAATCACTCTATTAGAGATTTTGACTAGTCAAAAATCTAAAAGCGATTTAAACTCAAATTTTACCTCAAATTTGCAAAATGGAATATTAACTTTATTTGTTCCCAAAAATTACTTTTTCTATAATATAAAATGCTCCAAAATTACATTTTCTATACAGAAAAAATATTTTTATTTGAGTGATCAAGAGTACTTTTTAATTAATTTGAGATGAAAACCTTGAAACAAAAATTGATTATGATTAGAATTCATAATGATGAGTCCAATGGTGATAATTATAGGCTAATGCATTCATTAATTCAACATTTGGTAGAGAAGAGAAGAGTATGCACACTTTTTTCAAAATCATCACTACATATCTTTGTTGTGTTCCCTTCTTCTCATCATTTCAATTATGTATGCCTAAAGTTGACTCTCAAAATGTCACAAGAAATTAACATAACAAATCAATGTTGGATTAGTTGCGAATTCAGAATTGACTGTAGTTGCGAATTCAGAATTGATTGATAGAGATTGTTTTCTTTGTGATGATCTGTTGTGATTTATGACTATAAAATTGATATTCTTCAAGTGTTTTTATATAAAAAAAATTGAAGTCTCGTCAACAATTTCAATGACATTTTTGACATTTTCGCGACAGTGGGTACTCAACCCTAACTCCCTTGTAGATGTATCCATCTATTGGATACATGTTTTTTTAGAAGAGAGGAAAACTTTATTTAAGAATCAAGAGTTGAATTCTTATACAAAGCACCCTCGAACTAGAGAGGAGCAATAAAAGAAATAAATAAACTGATACGGATTAATCTCGAGCGTGTTGATTTTAATTGTAAATCAACAAAAGAAGTTCTAACTTGAGGGAGTTAATCCCAATAAGGTTGAACTTTGATCCGTAATGGAGGCTGAAAATATTTGATTGAATAAAAGATGCTTTTCATTACAAATAAGGAGGTTTATATACCTCTCCTAATTTAAAAGCAAAAGATCTAGATACCCTAATTAGGGTTACAACACAATAAAGAAAATGGCTTTTTACATGAATATCATAATTGACTATAAAATTACAACTAACTCATATTGTCAAATTTAATTCTTATTATGTCATTTTTTCTCTATATATAACAAATAGAATATGCTTTTACACATAATTTAAAACTTTTAAACTTCAATTCATAAATTCCAAACACTAGACAATATATTCTAGACCCCTAATTTATAAACTTTAATCTTTAAAAATAATGATTTTATTAGTTTGACATAATTCAAAATTATAACTTGATATAATTGTAGATACTTTTTTAGAAGTGAATTTCTGTGTAAATTTCCCATAAAGAAAGGATAGGGGTAAGGAGGGGATAATGGGACAAATGGCATTTAAGTTATTATCCTCAAATGGCGAGACAACAATTCCAGTAATGACAAAACAATACATTAGAATAAAAAATTATTTTTAGGTCAAAATTATTTTTAGGATAAAAAATTAAAAATAAATAAATATAAGAATCAAAAGTGAAATTAATTTAGGAAGAAAATGTATAAATAAATATGTATGGATTAAAAGGAAAATCAAAAATTAAATTTGATAAAAAAAATTAAACATATATAAATATAAGGATCAAAATAAAATTAATTTAAAGATCAAATAATAAAATAAACATAAATATATGTATCAAAACAAAAATTAAAAAGTAAAATAAAAGCTAAAGTAGAATTTTATAAGAAATGGACAGGTTCAAGATAGTAAATAAAGGGAAAGGGAATAGAAAACTTTAAGGGGGTTGGGTAATGAAATTAGTAGGGGTGAGCATGGTCCGGTTTGGTTTAAAAACTGAACCAAACCAAATTAGATCAAATCAAATTACTTGTATTTTTTAGGATCAAACCAAACCAAATTATAATTCGATTTGGTCTGGACCAAGCCAAATTATTTTGGTCTTGACCGAACTGAATTATTTTGGTCTGATCCGATTTGGTTCATGTTTGGACCAAACAAAGCATTAGAGACATACTGATACTTGTGCCTTCACTAACTAAACAATTATATAAAGATAATAATCATACAATTATAGTTTTTTCTTTTGTATATATATAATTAGTTAAGAGAGAAGAAACATATTTAATTGTTTTTTCTTTTCTATATATAATTAGTTAATTGATTTAAAACCTAAAACTAAAAATAGTATATATTGTATTTCGGTTTGATTTTGTTCGGTTTTGGACCGAACCAAAACAAATCGAACTGAAAACCAAACCAAACTGAAAAGCGAACTAGTTTAAAAGTTAAGATCGAACCAAACCAAAATATAATTTGGTCCGGTTTTGGTCCCATTTTTTCGATCTTTGGGTTTTCGTTTTCGTTTTGCTCACTTCTAGATTAGAAGAGTTAGGGATAAACCTAAAACTAAAAAAAATAAAATAAAGGGAATGATTGAATTAATAAAACAAACACCAACAAAAGGAATGAAACATTCTCATTCCCTTACATTTTCCTGAAACTCCGAAAACAAATGCCTCCTAAGAGTTTCTATTCTCTATCTAGTATTAGGAGACTTTCTTCACTCTTATTCACTCATTATTTTATTTTTTATTAATAATTTATTATTGATGAGTCTCTCTTTTCACTGTCAATAAATATAATAATATATAATAATTTTAACGATAAAAAATAAAGCAAGGAGTGAATACAAAGGATATTATTAGAGATGACACGATACCCTTAAATGATTAAGAGTCAATTATTTATATTATTTCTAGAGATTTAACTACGAGTAATTTAAAATAAAAAGGTTATTATATATTTATAGAACAAAAAAAAAAAGACAAAGAAATGAACTCATTTTTTTATTATAATTTTCTCATTACCTATATAAAAGGAAAAATTACATTCAAATCAAGAAAACATTACATGTCCTTGTATTGAATTGATACACTTTTTTTTCTATAAAAAAAAAACAATAAAAGAGAGCAAGAAACCTATCCCCAATGTAGGGAAAACAATCAATCTCACATGTGTACTAGTTGTACAACTCAAAATTAAAAATAAAAATAAAATTATTGGTCCAATTGATTTCTATAAGTAATTGTTGAAATTACTAATTTTTTTTTTTGTAATTATTAATATTTATTATTGATCTTAGCATGGAGGAAGATCTTCTGGAGGAGCCTCTATAGATTCTAACACACCAACTCCATTATCAACCAAGAAAGCCATTGCCAAACCCCAAGTGATATGAACATCAAGGTGACAATGCATCAACCACACACCTATACATACAAAAAAAAAAAAAAAATCAAAATTGTTCAATTTTGAGATTGAAATAAGTAAAAATATTCAACCCAATAAATTTAACGAGATTGATTTTTGGCGCAACGTTGTGTCAATCAGTGGCAATTTCGTAAAATATAAAGCACAGTCAGACTGTAAACAAAGATCTCGCTCATTCTAAAAAGTAGTTCAAATGGCGAGATTGTCTTACATGTATAAAGAGACGTATAACTCTCCAATTAAACAATTTGAGTTGTTTAACGCATTCTACTCTCATAATCTTTTTGAGTTTGAAGGGACAGTTTAGTAAAATTATCCCTATTGTGTCAAATTTTGTCGTAATGTGCATAGATTATTATCGTAATTTGAATTGTTGAATTTGAGATTGTAATAAGAGAAAAGATTAAATCTTTTTATATGGTTTTGATAAAAAAAATTTACTTGGATTATGAACAAGGTTTTGGTGAAGTTATAAGAGATTCAAATTTTTTATATGGGTTATCACTAAGAAATCTAAGTGTTCAATTTGAGATTGAAATAAGTAAAAAGATTGAATCTTTTTTGTTTTCTAATGATTTTATTGTAACTAGATTATCAACAAGATTTGGGTAAATTACACCCATACACCCATGGACATTTAATGTTACTCATTCTCACGGTACGATTATTAAATTTTAAAAAGTAACATAAAAATCACTCGATTTTGCATTTTCTAATATTGTGGCTATTAAATTTCAATTAACACCTCAATATGACAGTTAGCGACCTGAAAACGTTCAAGAATTAAAGCTGTTTAAAATCATATTTACTATAAAACCACATTTTTTTATTTTACAAAATCATGAATCAATTCTCTCTCCTCTAACCAAAGAATATCTAAATGACCTCAAAACGAAACAACTGAAGAATTAAAATTGCTTCATCATCAATTCAATGAGTTTTCCATCTTGAAATAACAAATGGTCATTTTAAGACGTTGATTGAAAATAGTAGAAAATAAAGTTGATTGACTTTTATAATCGTATCATGAAAATAAGTAAGCCATTAGTGTAAAGATTTTGGTAAAGTTATAAAGTTCCAAACTTTTTACAAGGGTCCTCACTAAAAAAATCTAATTGTCCAATTTAAGATTGAAATTAGTAAAAAAAGTTTCAACCTTTTCCTGGTTTTGATAAATACTTCTTAGTGGGTTAATGAAAAAATTTGAATTTTTAATCCAAAAGATCCAAACTTTTTACATGGGTTATCACTAAGAAATCTAATTATTCAATTTGAGATTAAAATTAGTAAAAAAATTCAACCTTTTTCTGTTTTGACAATTTTTTCTTACTGGCGTTTTAGGCAAAATAACCAGTAACCGATAACCAAACTAATGATCGAACCGAAATCTTAATTTGGTTCGATTATTTTTACTCTTTGGTTTGGTTCTGTTTTAATTTATGCAAAGTTTGGTAATTGGTTATCGGTTCGGTTATTCCGTAAAGAATATCAATTAAATCAAAACCGAACCGAAGTTTATAAATAAATAAAAAAAAAAACATAATTAATAATAATATTTGGCTGCCAATTCTATTCGGTCTGGTTCGGTTAGCTTATTTCGGTTCGGTTAGTAACCGAAACGAACCGATGCTAGGGTTATGAACAAAATTGAAAAGATTCAAACTTTTACCTGGATTATCAGCAACAAATCTGATGACAGCCCACCCATTAACAGGAACAGCAACAGTATTTCTTAGAGGTGGATCAACAAGGTTGAATTTAGAAGGATCAGATCTAGGATTATAATTCCCAAATCCTTCAGCAACAATATAAAAATCATAACCATGAAGATGAATTGGATGATTTTCTGGTGTAACAATACTTGTATCCTGCAAAACAATCTGAACCCTTGCTCCATATTTCAATCTATACACTTTAGTCCCCGGAACCGGCTGCCAAATCGCCCTGCTAACGTTCCCCGTGTAATCAAATTTAACCGGCGGAGCAGCCGGAAAATCGGTACTGAAAACACCCTTAACACCCATTTGATGAGCTTGCAAAAGAGAGAAACTTGATGGAAGTTGGAATGACACATTGTTCATACTTGCTGTAAATCTAGTCCCATTTGGGCCTTGACATTGCTTAGCTTTGTTGAAATTTGGGGGACATTTGTTGAGCCCTAATCCGACGGTGAAAAACAAGTTTTCGTCGATTGTAGTCGGGACTAATGTCTTTTCCCGACTTCTGAAGCTGTTGCTAAATGCTGTTACGGTTGCTGTGTCGTTGTATGCAGGCAGTTGAGGCATAACTGCCTTGCTGCCTGTGCAATTTTTAGCGGAACAAGGGGCTGATTTGTATTCGAGGATTGCGGTTGTTGTAGTGTTGTCAAATGCGGCATTTTGAGCACTTTGGTAGGCTCTTGCGGCCGCGTAGTATCGGCCGGATGGTTGGTCGCCAGTGATTAAAACGTCGGTGGTTTGGCCGGGGCCGAGCATGAGAACGTTGGTTGTGAATGGTTTTAGGTAAGATGCATCGGCTCCGACAATGATAAGTTTGTGGTTTGCAATTGTGAAGAATAAAGGTTGGTTTAAAGCTGCATTGATTACTCTTAGAAGGTTTGTCTCGCCGGAAGCTATTGGTATAATTGTGGTATCTGCATCATAAATTAAGAACAAAATTAATACATCAAAATGCTAAATTTAGGTCCAAGTAATTGTAGGACTACAACATTGAGTGACAGAGGGAGGAGGTGCACACGTATGTTGCACTCCTCGACCACCGAAATCCATCATAAATGGGATGGTTTCAGGCGACCCATCGTTTAGAAAAAAGATCTCAGAAAGCTATAATTTGAAATTATAACTCCGACAGTAAGTATATCTATTTTAATTTAGTTTTTTTTTTACCCTTTCCTATTTACCCGTTTAGAGTTACAAATACTAATTACATATAATATTTATCAAGAAAATTAATATAAAAAAGACAATTTATTAGCGATTACTTATAATTACAAAACTATAATCAGGGCGATCGGACCATCATTGACTCTTTGACTACATGGATGAATAAAAAACTAAAATTACTGTTAAAAATATTTGGTTTTAAATATATAATATGGGTCGATTTTATATAGAATAGTAACAGTGTGAAAAAATATACAGTAAAAATATCCTTAATTAATACTTAATCTAAAAAAAATCTTTAATTTTGTAATTATTTTCGTTTATTCATCTCCCGATTATTTTGTTTTGATTCCACTGATTATAATAATTTTGATGATGATGGTTTTGTTAATTATAATTACTATAAAGTCTAAAAGTCAACAATCTAACCATTTTGATGAACAACTTAATCAATAAGCATGTTCCTAAATACAATAAATTTCCAATTAATACCTATGTTTTGACCTATATTCTTTTAGGTCTCTTTTTATAAAGTAAACATAACACCATAATTTAAGGAAAAAGAAAAGAAAAACATGATGATATATTGTCCTTATATTTGAAACCAAACCAGTCATCATCAGTCGGTTTGGTTACCAAACTAAACCGAATTTTTTCTAACTATTAAAGTTAACTTGAATCGATTCGAATCAAAATTTATCGGTTTGATTTAATTACTAACTATTGACCTACCAAATTTTCGCATAATAGATTAAAGAATTATATTTTTTTAATATATAATTAGGAAAACAAACCTTTGGAAGAACAGTTGTAAAGATCACCGGGTTGACCGTTAATAGTATACGCATCCGAAACATTTGGTGCTGCTCCAGTTCTAGTTGCTTCTCTTACAACATCAATAGGATTTGCATTCCACCATTCACCTAATTAAATACAATCTTTCCGTGAATTCTGAATCTGTCACTGTTTATATATAGGTATAACAATAATATTCGCATTAATTAAAGCTGTTTTTTTCTTTTCCTTTTTCAAAATCACTTTAACAATAACTCAAAGAAAAAGTAAATATTTAATTGATTAGGAAAAAAGTTCAATTTTTTTATTTTCAAAAAATAAATAGAATTACCAAGAATGATTGGTGCTTGGCGTTTTGGTGTAGGAAAAGGGTAACCATCTTTGGGGTAAATAATGAGTGCACCATAGACAGTGGCTCGGAGCCATGAGCTATGAGCGTGCCACCAAAGGGTTCCTTCTTGACCTTGAATAGTGAACCTGTAGGTGTATTTTCCACCTGGTCTAATTGGACATTGTGTCACAAATTCTGGCCCATCTGCCCACCCTGTCCTCATTTGCCTCACACCATGCCTACACAATATATACATAATATATAAACCACGGTATAATTATCATGGAACCAATTGATCTAAACTACGTAAAGTTCGAAAATAGTTTTGGTATACAACTTACATTAGTCATACATGTGTTGAAAATTCATTACAACTATTATGATTTGAATCAACGGCCATATGGTGTGATTATAGGTTTATGGAACCAGTTTAAGTTGATAAATGAAGCTGAAAATAGCTTTTATATATTATCTCTGATAATAAAGATTTGTTATTGAATAGATTGTCAAGCAATTTCAAAAAAAGTCAACCAATTAAAAAAACACATATTTCTCGTAGAATGTATTTGGTCAACTGGTCATACTATTTGTTATTATTGTTAGTTATTCTTGTTTGTTGTTCGTGTAGTCAAAAGAAATTAGATGATTTTCCTTACGAAGTAGATACTCGCAGTCGTTCTCAATTCTAACCAACCAATTCTATTTGGGTCTTTGGAGTGAAAAAACAAAAAATGAGCCATGAAAAGGAGAAACAAACGAGCATGTAGACTCTCATGTATATTATATAATTATAGCTTAATTGGAAATGCAAACTAAACTATGCCACATTTATTATTTCCTGATTTTCTTGTATTTGTTTATTTAGAAAAATAAGTCAAAAGAAAATTTTTATATTAGTCAACAGAAGAATTTATAAAAAATGTGAAAATGTAGTAAAATATTTTCCTACTATGTATTTTTTTTTTTTTTTTACTGTTTTGAAAGTAATAGGAACTCACAATTTCTTCTCGTTTTTCCGACACAAAATTTTCCCTTGCTCAATATTTTCGGAAAAACAAACTGATTAAAATTCCGAAAAAGAATTACCAGTGGATGGTGACATTATATTGAGCTCTGTTAACAACATTGACAACAAGAGTATCTCCATTAGTGATTTCAAGTGTAGGTCCAGGCAACATTCCATTTACTGTTATCACTTTTTCTGTGTTGCACAGCCTCTTCACTGGTGTTTCTTGAATCTGTATATATGTAATGTTTTAACAATTAATTTAATCCTTAATTAATGTAATTCGTAATTAATTAAGTAATTAAACGAATAATTAAGACTTACAACAAAATCATGGTAATGAGTCTTGGATTCTGCTGCATTGGCTATGGAGAAAATTGCAGAAGTTGCAATGGCGAAGAAGAAGAAAAAGGAACGGTGAGCTTCCATGTTTCTTGGAAAGAAACTTGAGGTTGGTGATGGATGGATTATTTTGTAGTTTGGAAAAGAAAGAGCTCAGATGGGTCTATTTATATAGGGAGTTTAGAAAGAGAATATTAAGAAAACAGTGGCTAATAGATGATTGGTAGGTTTGGACAGACCGATTTTATGTGTGTCAAAAAAAACAATTGCTAAAAATTTCGTATATATATGTGTTATAATCTGAGTGGTCAAGAACTAATTTTTTAGTATTGATATAAAACTTCTCAAAATTAAGTTAAATTATGTTTAAGATTGGTAACATGTAAAAAAAAGAAGGCCTTATAGGTTATAAAAAAATTAGATATTTGGATTTAAGAATGACTTAACAGGCAAAAAAAAAAATTAGAAATTCGGATTTACAGAGAGTCTAACAGTCTAAAAAAAATTAGAAATTCGAATTTAGAGAGGCCTAACATGACCCGCACGTGCTAATTCAGCACTCTATTAAAATTTCTTAAAGACAGGGAGCCAGAACCAATATAGCCTCAAATTTTGTGAAGACATACGGCCAAAACTACCATTGGTCACGGTGGTTCCGACAGTCGGAGGGCCGCTCCCTGTATCCGACCCTATATGGGGCCATTCAGATCATGTCATATTAGTAGTAATGTTGACATGATATGATCTAAATGATCCCTAGCTAATTTAGTCCAAGATTTCTGTGAATGTTAAGTTCTTTTATTTGCCGAAAAATGTTGTGTTTTGAAAATATTAGTTAAGGAAAAAAAATTTGTTTCAATTGTTGTTGTTAATTATTTGTTGTATGGTGTAAATGGTAGTGGTAGTGACGGATCCAAGTATGGGTCATGGGGTTTCAACATCCACTAGTCAACCGAAAACATGGGAGAACTTCGTGAATGTTGTGTAGGGAGCTTAATTTTTTTGTTGCAAAAGCATTAAAAAAAATATCAATCGGACACTTATAGATCACCAGAGAGCACCTTGAGTACTATAACAATGAATTCTGGATCCGCCACTGGGTAGTGGATAAATATTAATCGACTTCTTCCAAAATAGTTATCAACAGTAGTTATTCTCGATCTTAACTAAACACATTATATTTACAGTTTAGAGTAAAATAGCCAGTAGAAAACTACAAAAAAGACAATCAACCATATACTAAATATTGTTTCGTTCCACTTTTTGTCTTTCAATTCTGAACATGAAATAAAAAGTGTTCGGTGAAAATTAGAAACAACTGATTTATAGTAGAAAAGTCAACTAGTATCTACTACTTATCAGTAACAGCAATCAGTAAACAGTTAACAGCAACAACAACGACCGAATCAAATGGATCTAAATTATATAATTAATTAAGGGATAGATTAGGGTAGTTATAAAAGCTGGTAGATTAGCTTTGTAATGTAAAGACTAAAGTCTAGTATTAGAGAGGTTGTTAGCATAGTTGTACCTATGAGAATAAAAATAATTACTTTTGGAAGAAATGCTTGTTTCATAAGTCTTACTTAGGTGAAAGAAATTCAACAAAACATCTAAATTATTATAATGTTTATTTGAATTAATCAAATCGGTTATTGACTTTTAATATCAACATCAAATATTTAATTATAAAGGGTTTGCCTAAAGTTATTTAGTTCCTAATACATTGACATTTTCAAGTTTGTGAGTATAATTTATGATAATTTCATATCACCCAAAAGTAAATTAATATCAATTTCTTATTTTACTTTATGCGAGTATAAAAGAGGAATTATATATTACAAAGTCATCCTCTCGATTTAGATAGGAAAAAATAGAAAAAACCACTGAATTGTAACGTGATTAGTGGTGCAAACGAGCCAAACCGAGACTGAGCATTAGCAAGCTCGGCTCGAGAAGTGCAGAGACCAGACTCGGCTCGAGTTCGAAACTCGTTGAGCCTAAAATTTTGGTTCGAGCTCGAAGCTTGTCGAGCAGTTCGTTTTGAATTTTTTTTTTAAAACAGTTTTGAATATACTTAATTGTACTTGATTAATATTTTATTATACAAAATTAGCCTTTTCATGAAAAAATGCCAAAAGTAAATTCTAGAAAACTATATATATAACTCACGAGCCTGCTCACAGGCTTTCAAACCGAATCCAATGAAGCTCAGACTCGGGCTCATTAATGCTCGAGCAGATCTCGAACTCGAGCCGAGCTCAATCGATCTGAACTTTGACCGAGTTTTTGATCGAGCCAAACTCGAACAGTGTGTGCACTAGGAATGCTCGTTTGCACCCCTAAACGTGACAACCAAATTGAAAATGATAATTTTTATATATGACATGATAGTCACGTGATAACAACAACAACAACAACAACAAAGCCTTAGTCCCGAAATGATTCGGGGTCGGCTAACATGAACCATCATATAAAACCGTGAAAGTCAAGTCGTGTCAGCGACACAGATTCGCTCCCTCCAATCCGTCCTATCCACTACCATATTTTCCTCAATTCCCAGTAAACTCATATCACTCTCGATCACCCTCCTCCAAGTTTGCTTAGGTCTTCCCCTACCCCTCACCACTACATCCCTTTGCCACTCTTCGGTTCTCCTAACCGGCGCATCAAGCGCTCTACGTCTCACATGGCCAAACCACCTTAGTCGGTTTTCTCTCATTTTATTCTCAATAGATGTGACCCCTACTTTTGTCCTAATTATTTCATTACGCACCCGGTCCTTTCTCGTATGACCACACATCCATCTCAACATACGCATCTCCGCCACCGACATCTTATGGATGTGGCAGTGTTTCACTGCCCAACACTCCGTACCATATAACAATGCTGGTCTAATTGCCGTCCGGTAGAATTTTCCCTTCAATCTATTAGGCATGCCGGGATCACAAAGGAAACCCGTAGCACTCTTCCACTTCGACCAACCAGCTTTAATCCTATGAGCAACATCTCCATCTACTTCTCCATCCGTTTGGATAATAGATCCTAAATACCGGAAGCAATCCGAGGCCTGAACAACTCTCCCATCTAGGGTGATTGTCCCTGCCTCCCTACTCCTACGGCCGCTAAACTTACACTCCAAATATTCTGTCTTACTTCGACTCAACTTAAAGCCTCTAGATTCTAGAGTTTGTCTCCATAGTTCCAACTTCCTCTCCACTCCTTCTTTCGTCTCATCAACCAATACGATATCATCTGCAAACAGCATGCACCATGGTATACCATCTTGAAGTGAACTTGTTAGTTCATCCATAACGATGGCAAAAAGAAATGGGCTTAGTGCGGAACCTTGATGCACTCCAATCGTAATAGGAAACTCTTCAGTCTTCCCAACACTAGTACGTACACTCGTGCATACTCCCTCATACATGTCCTTTATGATGTCAATATATTTCCGCGAAATGCCTTTCCTTATCAAGGCCCACCAAAGTACTTCCCTTGGTACCTTATCATATGCTTTCTCCAAGTCAATGAAAACCATATGCAAGTCTTTCTTCTTATTTCGATAGTGCTCCATTAATTGTCTCATTAGATGGATGGCTTCCATAGTTGATCTTCCCGGCATAAAGCCAAACTGGTTTTCCGAGATCTTCACCGTCCTCCTTAACCTTTGTTCGATCACTCGCTCCCAAAGTTTCATAGTGTGACTCATTAATTTGATTCCCCGATAGTTGGCACAATCTTGGACATCGCCTTTGTTCTTATACAAAGGGATTAAGGTACTTTTCCTCCATTCTGATGGCATCTTATTGTTTCTCCAAATTTTGTTGAAGAACGTCGTCAACCATTCGATTCCTCTTTCTCCCAAACATCTCCAAATCTCAATAGGGATGCCATCAGGTCCTACTACTTTCTTCAACTTCATCTTACTTAATGCCATTTTGACTTCACCCTTTTGAATTCTCCGCAGGCATTCGTGATTTATCATATCGTGATGGATACTTATATCTCCAACATCTTGTTGGCGATCTCCATTAAATAAGTCATCAAAATAGGACCTCCATCGTTCCTTGATATCCTTATCTCCAACTAGGACTTTCTGGTCCACATCCTTCACACATTTAACTTTTTCGAGATCTCGCGTCTTCCTATCTCTCATCCGAGCAATTCTATATATGTCTCTTTCCCCTTCTTTCGTATCCAATCTTGTATACAGATCCCGATTCACCTTTGCTCTAGCATCTCGTATGACCTTCTTTACTTCCCTTTTAGTCTCTTTGTATTTTTCGTAGTTCTCGTCACTCCTACATTTCCCCAATAGTTTATAGGATTCTCTCTTACTCTTTACTGCTTGTCGTACTTCTTCTGTCCACCAAGATGTGTCCTTACCCAGTGGCATGCTACCTTTAGATTCCCCTAGAACTTCCTTCGCTACTTCCCTTATACTATGCTCCATCTTATTCCATATCGAATCTATATCTGAATCCATATTGCAAGTCCAAATATCTTTTTTGGTCATCTCATCCACAAATTTTTGTTGATTCTCCCCTTGCAATTTCCACCACTTAATCTTAGTCTCTACTTGAGGTGTTTGTTTTCTTATACATTTCCTACTTCGAAAATCTATCACCACTACTCTATGTTGGGTTGTCGTACTCTCACCAGGGATCACCTTACAATCAATATAACTCTTTCTCCAAGCACTCCTTACTAAGAAGAAGTCAATTTGGCTCGCATTACCGCCACTCCGATAAGTCACTAAGTGGGATGTTCTCTTCATAAACCATGTGTTCATGATATCAAGTCATAGGCTGATGCGAATTCCAAAATATCATTTCCTGCTTCATTCTTATCTCCAAAACCATACCCTCCATGAACACTCTCAAACCCATCTCGCCTAGAACCCACGTGTCCATTGAGATCACCCCCTAGTACCATTTTTTCATCCCTAGGAACTTGTTGCACCACTTCCTCTAAGTCATCCCAAAAAGCTTGTCTTATAGACACATCTAATCCTATTTGTGGCGCATATGCACTAATGACATTCACAACCTCATCCCCTATCACTAGCTTAACACTCATAATTCTATCGCTCTTCCTAGACACCGCTACTACATCATCAATATACTCCCTATCAATAAGAATACCTACTCCATTTCTAACCTTATCCTTTCCTGAGTACCAAAGCTTATAACCCCAAGGAGCTATCTCTCTAGCCTTGGCTCCAACCCACTTGGTTTCTAGTAGGCATAATATATTTATTCTCCTCCTCTTCATAACATCTACAATTTCAGCTAATCTTCCTGTCAAAGAACCTATGTTCCATGTCCCAAAGCGTAACCTACTACCCTTACCCCTACCCCTACCATTACCGTGGACTAGCTTATTTACCCGCAACCCTTGCATATTTGACACCACCCCCGGGTCCTGGGGTGGCGCGCCGCTTCGGGGCGACGACCTAGCAACCCTTGAACATTTATCACTACACCCGGGTCTAGGAAGTGCAGCGCGTCGCTGAGTAGGGAACGCCCCAACGATATTTATATTATGGTTCATGTCATAAGATGTGGCTAAGTTTTACGCTGGCCGCCATAAACCTACCGCAACCCTCCTCCTTTGTCCGGGCTTGGGACCGGCTGTAAAGGCCACCAAGTGACCCTCACAGGCTGAGTTAGTCACGTGATAACAAATAAAATAAAATCAAAATTTATTGAAGTTAATTGAAGATTAATTAGTTAAATTGAAGAATTTGAAGTAGTATTGGGTTTCTTTTAGTGTTTCTTATTTCTTTATGGATTGTTCTGTAATTTGCCTTTGTAGCCATTAAGCTTTTTTTGTCCTTTCAGACATGTGTCATTTGTTTAGTGAGTCTGTTTTGCTTTCTTGTCTATAGTGTTTTCCTTTGCCTTTTTAGGTTGTGTTCCTTTTCTGTTTTGGTCATGAATGAAAGAAAGGAATCACATCTTTTCCCTGAAATTCTTTATTGCTCATTTGGGTAAACTTATTTTCATGGTATCAAAGCCAAAAGCAATGAAAAAAAAATTAAGGATTGATTGTGCCTTCTATCATCCTCATCGTTTTATTCCTCTGTTCCTTCTATATTTCTTTTCTCTCCTTTTCCATTTCACCATTTCTTCAAACTTCATCTTTAAATGACGAACCCTAGAATCACATATCAGGATATGTTAAATCCTTTGCTTCTCCATCCCTCTGATGGAGCAAACTCCATCACAATAGACAAACTGATCGGATCTACAGATTATAGGGTATGGAGAAGAACCATGGAGATCAATCTCGCATCAAAATGCAAGCTTGGGTTTGTGACTGGATCAGTGAAGAAGGATTCAGAAGATGAGACCAAGGAAGAGATGCGGGATGCGTGTAACAATGTTGTGATAGGGTGGATCACTGGTAACGTTTCTCCAACCATTCGAAAATCTATCATGTTCATGGTTTCTGCTAATGAAATGTGGATTAATCTGGAAAAAAAGATTTTCTCTCACAAATGGAACTAGGAAGTACAGGATCTCCAAAGAACTATTTGAGGAAAAACAAAACAATATGAGTATTAATGAATACTATACAGCCATGAAAACTCTGTGGGAAGAACTGGAATCAATGAATCTCCTGCCTGCCATGACAGAGACATCTGCTGAAATCAAAGCTCTACTTGCTGCCATTGATTTACAGCAAGAAAAAGCGAAGCCTTTTCAATTTCTCAATGGTCTCAATGACTCTTATAACACCTTAAGAAGTCACTTACTCATGCAATCTCCTCTGCCTTCTGTGGAAGCTACTGCAGCAACATTACAACAGGAGGAAGCATAAAAAGAGGTGCTGAGTTATACCAAATTTGATTCAGATGCTTCAGCTATGTACAGCAAAGCAAACTCAGAAAAGCAACTTGCCTGCACTGCCTGTGGTGGAAAAGGTCATACCATAGATAGATGTTGGACCATTGTTGGTTACCCAAAATAACATTCTAAACAAAAAAATAAGGGCAAAGGGGCACAAGGCAACACTACCAATTCTGCTCACTCTCTTGTGTCATCTCCTAGGTGGAATCCCAAATCTGCTGCTTCAGCACAGTCAAGTTTATCATCTGACCAACCAGGACTTTTGTTCACTCCATAGCAACTTGAGCAACTTGCTAAACTTGTGCCTCACCTCCAAATGCAGCATTGCAAAGGATCAGAGACTGATGAAGAAATTGATAATCACTTTTTCGGGATGATTTCTTGTCACCAAGTTGCTGAACCTATACAAGAATGGATCATAGATTCAGAAGCTTCAGATTATATAACCCCTTATTTGCAGCATATCCTGAATCATGTCTTGATTAAGAACTCTCCTCAAATCAACCTTCCAAATGGTGAATTTGCTGCTATGACTCACAAAGGAGATGCAAAGACTGCTTCAGGACTGATTCTTCACAACGTGTTGTGTGTGCCTCTATTCAAACACAATTTGTTATCAGTCCAGAAACTGATCAAGGACTTCGGGTGTGAGGTAACATTCAATCCAATCCACTACATTATTAGAAATGCTGCAACTAAACAAACTATGGGTGTTGGAATAGCTAAGAATGGACTTTACTATCTTATGAATAATTGCAATGCTGTGAAACTATCTGAAGTGCTGAAATGCAAAAATAATGTGGATTGTATGAATGCTGAATCAAATGATTGTATGTCTGATATGCTAGATCTTTGGCATCATAGAGTAGGGCATGCACCTATAATGAAATTAAAACATATTCCTTGTGTTCAACCATATGTTAAGTACAATTCCAAACTGTGTCTCACATGTCCTCTAGCAAAATTTACTAAACTTCCTTTTGGTATTAGTAACTCTCATGCTTCTCACATATTTGAACTTGTGCATATAGATATATGGGGTCCTTATAAGGTGTTAAATAGAGGAAAATACAGGTTCTTTCTGACTATAGTTGATGATCATTCCAGATATACCTGGATTTATCTCTTACAATATAAGTCAGAATCTTTATCTGTCTTAGAAACCTTTGCTCACTATGCCAGCAATCAATACTATACCTCTATAAAACATATAAGGTCTAACAATGCCTTAGAGTTTGATGATAGTAAATGTCATGACTTCTTTTCAAAACATGGTATACTTCATCAAACCTCTTGTGTAAGGAGGCCTCAACAGATGCTAGAGTTGAGAGAAAACACAGACACATTCTAGAAATTGCTAGAGCCTTAAGATTTCAAGCTGGTTTGCCTCTTAAATACTGGGGAGAGTGTGTGCTTACTATTGTCCACTTAATTAACAGACTTCCTACTCTTATTCTTCGAGATAAAACACCTTATGAATGTCTAAATAGGCAGTCTCCTTCATATTCTCATCTAAAAGTATTTGGTTGCCTAGCATTTGCAACTAATCCTGCATTTCCTTCTGACAAAATGGCCCCTAGAGCTATGCCATGTGTCTTCCTTGGCTATCCATCTTCACAGAAAGGATATAGACTTCTAAATCTAATCACTTCTCAAAGTTTTATATCCAGAGATGTTTAGTTTCATGAAGACTTATTCCCTTTTCAAACTAAAACTGCTCAGTCCTATATGCAACTTGTCCCTTCTATTCAAAATTCTATGCCATCTCACCTCATTGATGAAGAGTATGTCTTTCCTGAAGACTCTCATCCTGTTGTCTCTACCTCTCCACCAACTTTAAATGAGGAAAGTGTATCTCTGTCTCCTACAGAACAAGTATCTGAAATTGCTCCCTTAGAAGTTGTTTCCCCTGTTGTTAGGAGATCTTCTAGGATTCATTCTGCTCCCTCATGGTTTAAAGATTATGACACTGCTCATGTATCTAATCTAGTTCACACACCTGTCAATCCTACTTTCTCTTGTTTCATGTCTGCCATCACTCAAGTTAGTGATCCCATTTACTTTAAGGATGCTGTGAAGCATCAACATTGGATTGATGCTATGAATGTAGAACTTACTGCATTAGAAAGTAATGACACATGGGAAGTGGTTGAGCTACCAAAGCATAAGACTGCTATTGGATGCAAATGGCTGTTCAAGACTAAGTACTTGCCAAATGGAAAGATTTAAAGATATAAGGTTAGGCTGGTGATCCTAGGTTGAAAACAGAAGTATGGTGTAGATTATGCAGAGACATTTGCACCAGTAGCAAAAATGACTACTATCAGGGCTCTGTTAGCTGTGGCTGCCATTGGTGACTGGTATACTGTGCAGATGGATGTAACAAATGCTTTTCTACATGGTGATCTGCTAGAGAATGTCTATATGCAGCTTCCATAAGGATATGATCAATTTGGCTGTAGGATTGATTCTCAAACTGTTCTCAAAGATTCTCCCAAAGTTAAATCTCTAGCTTGCAAATTGAAGAAGTCTCTCTATGGGCTTAAGCAAGCTCCAAGGCAATGGTTTTCCAAGCTATCTACCACTCTGGTATCTCTAGGATATAATCAATCTAAATCAGACTACAGTTTGTTCATCAAACAATCCAATGTCAGCATTACTGTTGTTTTGATCTACATAGATGATCTTATTATCACAGGGAATTGTATGCAGTCAATCAATCATCTCAAATCTATATTGGCTCAAAACATTCGCATGAAAGATCTTGGTGCTTTGAGATACTTCATTGGCCTTGAAATTGATAGGTCTTCTGCAGGTTTCTTTATTTCTCAAAAGAATTACACTCAAGACATCTTGAGAGAACATGGCCTCCTTCATTCAAAGCCTCTGAAGTTACCTATGGAGTGTAATGTCAAATTCTCTCCTAACAAGGGAGAACCCTTGTTTGATCCTAGTGTTTACCAAAGACTCATTGGCAAGTTAATCTACTTAACCATCACAAGACCAGACATTGCCTTCCCTGTTCAATTTTTTAACTCAGTTTCTTCATCAACCCACCTCCATTCATATGCAAGCAGCTAAAAGAATTTTGAGATATCTATCTGGCACCATTTCTCAAGGCATTCTTCTCACTTCTCAATCCTCTGTTCAATTGACTGCCTACTGTGATAGTGACTGGGCAAGTTGTCCCATGACTCGAAGATCCACTACTGGATACCGTATCTTTCTTGGTAATTCTCCTATCTCATGGAAAGCAAAGAAGCAGTCTGTTGTAGCTCGTTCATCAGCCGAAGCTGAATACAGAGCTATGGCTCTAACAACTTGTGAAATCACTTGGCTCACTGCTCTGTTCAAGGATCTGGGTATCAAACATCTTCCTCCTACTATGCTTAAGTGTGACAATCAAGATGCCATCTCCATTACAGCCAACCCTGTGCTTCATGAGTGCACAAAACACATTAAAATTGACTGTCACTATGTTCGTGACCAAGTTTCAGCCGGTTTAATCAAGCCTGTCCATGTTTCTTCTGCTGATCAGGTGGCTGATGTCTTTACCAAGGTGCTCTCTGTTAAGGATCATCATCGTCACTCTTCCAAGCTTGGTACTTCAAGGTCTCATTCGTTACCAGCTTGAGGGGGAGTATTGAAGTTAATTGAAGATTAATTAGTTAAATTGAAGAATTTGAAGTAGTATTGGGTTTCTTTTAGTGTTTCTTGTTGAAACACCTTTCCACATGATTTTGATTTGACAAAATTATTTAAGTTAATCCATGATTAAGGGACAATTAAATTTAAGTGCTTTGATTTAATTGTACTAATATGTTTGTTCAATGTTGAGTGCAAATGTAAATGCAAATGGAAATAAAAAGTAAGACAGGTCGAAGTCAGCATGAGAAAACAGTACAAGTTGAGTGGAGTATAACTCAGCGTGATAGAAGATCTTCAGAACAGAAGCTTAAACAAATCAACGAAGCTAAGTGGAACGCAACTCAGTATCAAAAGTAGAGAAGTCTTCTTGAGAACTGTGTCTTGCAGAACGAAGCTGACCATGGAAGCTGAGTAAAAGAGAACTCAGTATTTGAATTAGCAACAATCGAAGACAACAACTATCAAAGTCAAGCTGAGTGATCTTCAGGACAGTGCGAATGATCCGTTTGCTAAAAGACAAGATCCGACAACTGTCTGCACCAATAATTGAAACCTTGGAATTACGCAAAAGTCAATTTCGAGATGCATGGGTCAACTGTTCTTTTGCTAAAAGACAAACTGGCATAAAAAGACAAAACCTGCGAGAAGAAGACAAACCTGACGCCTGCGGAATTCAGACGACGGGATTGGCCTGCAAATCTGACGCTGACCAGAACATGTCGCCAAAAGAAGTCGTTTGAATCCAACGGATAATTCCGGATTCAAATGATTGTGCCTACGGGTTTCAACTATAAAAGGACAAGCATACTTCTTGGATCCTTAGCCGATTGGCGAAATACAAGAGAACAAAAAGCATACATACAAAAGCACACCAAAACAAGAAAAAGATCTTACACCAAACTTCCATATCTGTGTAAATGCTAGAGTGATTTTCTTTGTAATCATCTAAAGTGTTCTTTGTCTGAAAAAGAACAATTTTGTATCAATCATAGTATTGCGAGAGTGTGTTGAGTACTCGGTGTTAAGTACTCAGTGGTAGAGAAATCTAGGTGTTCGGTTATAGCACTTAGTAGGAGTTGAGTAGACGAATAGAGGACGATACTCTTGCATATTCAACTGCCTTGTAAACGGTTTGTGCTCTACCTTTAAAGAGCTCAGTATTGGATTTAAAAAGCTCGGAGGGACTCTGGGGACTGGACGTAGGCAGAGAGGCCGAACCAGGATAAGTCGTGCTGAGTAATCTCTAACTCTCTTTCAATATATATCTGTATGTGTTGCTTGCTATATTTACTCAGTATATAAATTGCTTGAACTTACACTGAGTAAATCAGAGTGTTGAGTTGGAAGCTGACCATAAAAGTGTCATTTCCCAACTCACAAGTAAAACAGTTCTAGTTAGTACCTGACTAAAGCTATCTTACGCCTCAATCGGCCGCGCTGACCAAAGCTGAGTTGTAAAACTCAAAGAATTAAATTAAGTCAGCGTAATTAAGTGAAAAAGTTATATTAGTTCCTAACCCCCCCCCCTTTGGAACTAATCACACGGGACCAACAAGTGGTATCAGAGCCATATAGCTCACTACTCAAAGATATAACTATCTTGAGCTGATCCCGATAAATGGCTGAGAACAGCACTCGTTTCCTTCCAGGGAACCAAACAACACAGATACTCCCCGAGGGATTATCAATTAGTTGGCCTCCCCTATTCTTTGGATCTAATTATACATTCTGGAAGAATAGGATGAAGAACTTTATTCAAGCCACAAACATGAGTGCATGGCTTGCAATAGTTCAAGGCCCATATGTGCCTTATAAAACTGTTAACGATGAGAAAGTCGTTAAGAGTGAAACTGAGTGGTCAGAAGATGACCTTAAGAAATTACAAAATAATGCTTCGGCTATCAATATGCTTCATTGTGCTCTAGATGCTGCAGAGTACAATAAGATTTCAGGTTGCGAGTTAGCTCAGGAGATATGGAAAAAGCTAGAGGTGACCTATGAAGGCACAAGCAATGTCATGGAGTCCAAAGTGAACCAATATATGAGACTATACGAGCTGTTCGAGATGAATGAAAATGAAGATTTCTCGGAGATGAACTCAAGGTTCACCAACATTATAAATGAGCTCAAGAGGCTCGGAAAGAACTTCACCGAAGAGGAACAAGTGAATAAAATATTGAGAAGTCTTCCCAAAAGCTGGCAAGCCAAGAAGACAGCTGTGGAAGAAGCTCAGGACTTGACCACATACAAATACGACGAGTTGATCGGATCTCTGCTGACTCATGAGATCTCTATGAAAAACTTCGAGAAACAAAAATCACTTGTCATGAAAGCTGACTCAACCGAAGCTCTCATCAGATGATGAGGAGATGGCCATGTTTACAAGAAAAATAAAGAAGCTGTTCAGAAAGAACGATAGTCAGCAAGAGGCCATACAAAAGAAGCGACAGGTACAAAACTGAGTCTAGTGACAACCGATACAAAAAGGACAGCTCCAAGCCTGTCACATGCTTCGAGTGCCATCAAACTGGGCACATTAAGTCAAGCTGTCCCAACCTAAAGAAAGAAAATAAGGGAAGCAAAAAGGCAATGGTGGCTACATGGAGTGACAGCGATGTGTCAACATCATCTGAAGCTGATGCCACCGAGTCAGCAAACATATGCTTCATGGCCGATGATGCTGACCACACTCAATCTGAGCAAGCTGACCTTTCTAACGGTTCTAACCAAGAGGAACACTCCAATGAGGTAACATCTCCACTCATGCTTAGAAATGAAATGGTTAACGCCCTGAGTAATTTGTATACACTTACTAAAAAGTGTAACAAGAAAATAAAAGCACTCAGCAGGCGATGTGACGAGATTGAAGAGGTCAAGCTGAGTGACCTTTGATATCTTCTCCAAGACAATTCAACTTTGCATGACAACATGGAAATCATGCACAAGTTTGTCTCGGAAGTCCAATCAGATTCAAAAAACCTGAAAAAGGATGTCACAAATCTACAGAACCAAATAAAAGGTTCAAATAAATCTCATACTGTGTACTCAGGTACTAGTAAGCGTAGACAGTTCACTCAGTGTGACTGTTGTGGAAAAAGGGGACACACAACAGATGTGTGTTGGTATAACAAGCGGATTGTCCAATGTGACTTCTGCGGAAAGAAAGGACATACCACTAAGGTATGTTGGCATGCTCAGCACAATGGTGCTGACCAAAAACAAAGTCACCCCAAAAGGGTAACATTTTCTGACTTCTGTCGTAAAGTTGGCCACACAATAAAAGTATGCCGTCACAAATTAAAACATGACTTTGCACCTGTCTATGCTAACCCACGAGGACCCAAAAAGAATTGGGTACCTAAAGATGAATGATTTAAAATGCAGGTGAGCCTGAGATGCATGGAAAAATCAAAACTATGGTATATTGATAGCGCATGCTCGAGGCACATGACTGGTGATGAAGCTCAGTTCATCACACTTGAGCTTAAACGAGGTGGAAACGTAAGCTTTGGAGACAATAAGAAGGGTAAGATAGTAGGATCAGGTACTATCGGAGGTAACCCTACCATTGAGTCAGTCTCCTTAGTTAAGGGTCTCAAATATAACCTATTGAGCGTAGCTCAGCTTTGTGATAGCGGTAGATAGGTTATATTTGATGCTACTCAGTGTCGGATACTCGAGGGAAAAAAAATAATTTGATTTTAACTGCCCCTCGTATTGACAATGTATATATGTTGAGTTTAGAAAAACAGTTTTCCAAAAATATATGCTTAGTGTCTAAAGAGGATAACTCCTGGCTATGGCATAGGAGACTTGGTCATGTAAGCATGGACCTCCTTGCCAAATTAGCTAGAAAGCAATTAGTTGAGGGATTGCCCAAATTGAAATTTGAAAAAGATCAATTATGTAATGCTTGTCAGTAAGGTAAACAAACAAAAAAGTCTTTTCAAAGTAAAAATATTGTCTCAACCAAGAGACCATTGGAATTACTACACTTGGATCTTTTCAGACCTATCCAGCCACTCAACTTGGGAGGTAAGAAATTTTCCTTAGTCATTGTAAATGATTTCTCTCGGTACACTTGGATCATCTTGCTAAGTAGCAAGGATGAAACTTTTGAGATGTTCACAACATTGATTAAAAAGCTTGAAAATGACAAAGACCTAAGAGTAGCTCATATTAGAAGTGACAATGGCGGAGAATTCAAAAACCAACAGTTTGATGAATTCTATGAAGTCAGTGGCATTGACCATAACTTTTCTGCTCCTAGGACACCTCAACAAAATGGGGTTGTTGAAAGAAAGAACAAAACAATAGTTGAAATTGCTAGGACAATGCTGAGCGAAAATAGGCTTCCAAAGTACTTCTGGGGTGAAGCTGTCCACGCAGCATGCTATATACTCAATAGGGCTTTAGTTAGACCTATTCTTAAGAAAACCCCATATGAACTTTGGAAAGGACGAAAGCCCAACATTGGCTACTTTCGTGCCTTTGGGTGTAAATGTTTTATACTCAACACAAAAGATAACCTTGCTAAATTTGATGCTAAAGCTGACGAAGCGATCTTTTTAGGGTACTCAACTAATAGTAAATCATATAGGGTGTATAATAAACGAACTCAAGTTGTAGAAGAGTCTGTCCATATAGAGTTCGATGAAACTGACCCTGCAGGAAAGATAACTCAGTCCGCTGAAGATGAACCGAGCTCAGCTTCCGCTGAACAAACAGGAGCCGCTGAGTCATCAGTACAAGGGCTGACCAAAGGTAAAAACGAAACCGAAATTACCTTTGCTGACTAATCTACTCCTGCAGACATTGTAGAAACACCTATTCCAGACAACTCAACATTACCCAAAGAAATAAAAATTCCAAGAGGACATTCGGAGAAGTCCATTCTTGATGCCGCTGACAACAAGCTGATGACAAGAGATCAGCTTAGAAAGTATCCCGGCAATGTTGCATTCGTCTCAGTACATGAGCCAAAGAACTTCTCAGAAGCTGAGCATGACGAACATTGGATCAATGCTATGCAAGAGGAGCTTGATCAATTCAAAAGAAATAAGGTATGGGATCTAGTACCAAAACCTAGGAATCAAAAGACTATAGGAACTAAGTGGGTCTTTAGAAATAAACTAGATGAGCAAGGCAATGTGGTCAGAAATAAAGCCCGACTTGTAGCCCAAGGCTATAGTCAGCAAGAAGGCATTGACTACGGTGAGACCTTCGCTCCTGTTGCTAGGTTAGAGGCTATACGAATAATGTGTGCTTATGCAAGCTATATGAACTTTAAACTATATCAAATGGATGTTAAAAGTGCTTTTCTTAATGGCTTTATAAACGAAGAGGTATATGTTAGTCAGCCTCCAGGGTTTGAAGATCCAAAACTTCCAAACCACGTTTATAAACTCAAGAATGCCCTATATGGGCTGAAACAATCTCCAAGAGCTTGGTATGAGAGGTTGACCAACTTCCTGCTGACCAGGAATTATATTAGAGGCAAAGCTGACACAACCTTGTTCATTAAGAAAAAGGGTAAAAATACCCTGCTGGCACAAATTTACGTAGATGATATAATCTTTGGTGCTACTGATGAATCTATGTGTAAAGAATTTAGTAAACAGATGCAAACTGAGTTCGAGATGTCTATGATGGGGGAACTCAACTTCTTCCTTGGTTTAAAAATCAAGCAATGGAAGAACGACATCTTCATCAGTCAGTCCAAGTACGCCAAAGAAATGTTAAAGAAATTCGATATGGAAGAATGTAAGCCCATATCAACCCCAATGGGTACTGACACTGTCCTTTGTGCTGATGAGAAAGGTAAGTCAGTAGATAGCAAGCTATACCGAGGTATGATAGGCTCTCTACTTTATCTTACTGCTAGTTGACCTGACATTCAGTACTCAGTATGTTATTGCGCAAGATATCAAGCTGACCCCAGAGAATCTCATCTTATAGCTGTAAAAAGAATTTTTAGATATTTGCAGAGCTCAGTTAATGCAGGTTTATGGTATCCAAATACAAATGACTTCACACTCATTGGATACACTGACGCTGACTATGGACGAGATAAGCTAGAACGTAAAAGCACTTCAGGAGGATGTCACTTCCTAGGAAGCTGTCTAGTATCTTGGTTCAGTAAGAAGCAATCGTCAGTGGCCCTATCTACTACTGAAGCTGAGTACATTACTGCTGGAAGCTGTGTGGCCTAGGTCCTATGGATTAAGCAACAGCTAGAGGATTATGGAGTCAAAACAGAAACAATAGAGGTCAAATGTGACAACAAGAGTGCCATTGACCTATCTAAAAATCCAATCCAACACAGCAGGATGAAGCATGTTAGCATAAGGCATCACTTCATCAGAGATCATGTACTCAAGGGTGAGATCAAGCTGACTTACGTTCCAACAGATGAACAGCTTGCGGATATCTTCACTAAGCCTTTGGCTCGTGAGCAATTCAACATACTAAGGGAAGCAATCGGTATGTCTAATCCTCTTCAATAAAATTCTATGTTTAAATTGAATGTTGAGTGATTACCATGCTGAGTGAATTGTGCCAAATTAGTAACTATTGCATGCTGAGTCAAACATAATATAAAATCAATTCATACTAAGTAGACTTACATACTGAGTGATTATCTTTAGCTATGTTACTAAGCACACGAATAACTCTCCTACGTAAAACTGACTACTCAAAAGTTCAAACGTTTAAAATTCCTAACGCTGAGTAAAAGATCCGTTGCACAATTAATGCTGGCATGCGTATTAAATAGCCACCTAGGATGATGTAAGTGCAATAATCAGAAAACACATGCGTCGTTTGTGTCATAAATGCCAGAATCATTGTCGGTTGATTATCTCGAGATCAAAACCGCCACCTCAACGATTCAGATCATTTCGACACCCCTATAAATAGTGGATGAATTCCCACTTCTACCTCTTTACACTTGAAATTTCTGGCAATCAATCTCTCTCTATCTAAAATTCCTAAACCTCTCAAAAAATCTCTGAAAATCATGTCGGATTCTCAGAATATCTCCAGTGCCGGTTACGATGAAAACCGCTCCGATGAAAACCCTCAATCTCCTGCTCAGCAGGAATACAGCGAAACTCCCACCAAGTCTCAAGAACACGGTCAGCATGACCAAACTCCAAGCAAGAACCCCCACGCTGACCTTGCAACTTCATCGAAAAAGAAACAGAAAAAGGATAAGGGGAAGAAATCGATGGAAAGAACTTACTCTCTAGTCTACAACAGTGTTAGGGGATACAAGGTTGATCACTCCCGATGGTTTTCTAAGGGATTTGTAGACGCTGAGAAACTGTTCTGCGAATGGATCTCTAAAAATGGTTGGACCGAGGTATTTTCTATCCGAGAAGCCACCTACCCAGAATTGGTAAAGGAATTCTACGCCAATCTGAGAGCCGCTGATGATGACAGGGACTACATGGTCACAAAGGTCCAAGGGAAAGATATTTTTGTCAATCCTCCCTATCTCGCCAAATTGCTCAAGCTGGCCAATAGCGGAGCCAAACTCAGAACCACCAACGACCACACTAAAATCGAATATCCCACTGAGTTTTGCAAGCCCGCCGGTCATGTAGGGGAAATCGCTAGCACTTCCATGGGTCAGAATCAGAAAATGGCCCACTACATCCTGACGAACTTTCTCTTCCCCAAGGTCAACTCCACATCCTCAGCGTCAAATTTTGAGCAATGCTTTGTCTGGCATATGCTGACCTACAAACCAATCAACATGCCGGTCTTTCTCATCAGTGCCTTCCAACGGAGTACTAGAACCCTCAGGTTAGGCTCACTAATTACCAAAATTCTAAAGGACTACCAAGTGAGCTTGGTAGAAGAAATCAACGTCTGGGGAACGGAGATTACAGCTGGAATACTGTTCGGTTTGGCCTTCAACCAGCCGATCATGCCCAAGAAAGGAAAGGGGGCCGCGGTTAAGGAAACAGAGGGCATGCTAACCAGAGATGGGAAGAAAGTAAAGCAAGCTCGCGCTGATAATCAAGACAGAAAGATGAAAGCTATTCAAACCTCTTCCAAAGACATTGATGCTGCCCTGAAAAAGATTCAGATTGTGTCAAGAGGAAAGAAAACTGATGCTGAGCAAGGTCAGGAGGAACCTAAGTCAGCAGAAAAACAAAAGAGGCAAGTTGAGCCTGAGGAAGAAGAGAAAGAAGAAACTCCTGACAGCCTCTGCGAAAGCAGAAGAAGATTTCATCTGGGTTGAACCCTATAGATGCACCCCCTCTTGCCTCGGTGATCTCTGAAGACTCACACTTTGTGAGAAGCCAAGGAATAGATCTCGAGAAACCACCTGCTGATCAAGAAGAAGAGTTGGGTAATCTCGAAGGTCAGCTTGGCACAGAGGAAACAACAGATGTTGAGCAACATGTAACAGTGGCCGTTGAGCAGGTTGAAGAACAAACTGAGCCAACAGCAAAGGATCACGCTGACCTAGGGGTAAACTCATCTTCTGAATCTCTTGACTCTATTCAAGCTGACCCCTCTCCTCCAAAGGCTAAGAAATTCAGACGACTCAAGAAAAAGGCTCATAAATCTCCAGTCATTGACCTTCTGGATGATTCTCCCCTACGAGATCCCATCACTGACCTTACTGCACTTCAATTCAAATTCTTCTCAAAGAACACTGAGTCTTCTCCACAGAAATTGAAGAAAAAGCAAGCCTCTGTTTCTCGAGTTGAGGAACACGTCGATCCCAAGACTCCAGAAAATCCAATCTCTACCAAGCAAGTGCTTGAAGTTCCTGCTGGTCGAACAACTGAGTCAGTACAGGAAAAGTCTGCTCAAGTCAGTTCTGAAATTCCTCAATCCCCAACTCAACTTCAAACTGACACTGAGCAAGTAAATAACTCTGTCGATCAAACTCTTCCAAATCCTTTAACACAGAACGCAAACCAGTCAGCTCCTAATCTGAATAAAAGTCCAGCCGCTGACCTCGCTGGCACATCTGCTTCTAGACAGCACCAAACACCACCTCCATCTAGTGCTACTCATATTCCGGCATCTGGGCCATAAAATGATGAATCCTATGCGTACTTGCATGCTACTGAGTCTGGACGCTGAATCATCGACTCAGCTCAAGCCCTTTTTCAGGATATTCATCGATCCAATGCCGAAGCCGCTGGGTCTGTTCATGTTGAGCCAACTCAACTTTCCTCTGTCACTCAGCTCTTGACTGAAATCAAAGGTCTCAAGGATCTTCTGAGTGTCATGACATCTCTCCAATCTCAACAACCCAAGCAGGAATCTATAGTAAAGCTGGCTGAACTCCAGCTGACAATGGTAAACCATATGAACTCTCTCCAGGGTCAACTCAACAACCTGTCAACTGTGAACTCGATGTATGCAACCTCTGCTGAGGTTCATCAACTTTTTGCCCAGCTACATACTGAGCAGACAAGAACTCGTGAGTTAATCTCCTCTTCTTCCCAGTGTTCCATTGAGCAAATAAGTGAGGCAGTCCGCCTACTCAACTTGAGTAAGGAAGAAATGGAAACTGATCAACTCAAGACGAATGAACTTTTGCAATACTCCCGAGCCACCTTCAAACATGTGCGCCACACGAATGCTCAACGTCAGTTCTATGATTCGGCTTTGCTCAAGATGTATCATCAAGCTTATGCCATGCTGATTGACACTATCACCTGGGTAGGCAAATCCCAAGAATATATTTTGAGTATGCGCAGTGTCTCTATCAGGATTCCCGGTTCTATCTTGGACGATGGTGTTCCTGTTTTCAATGGTCTAAGTGAAAGCATGAAAAGGCTTAAGGCGTATTCTGTGAGATTAACTCGTGCTGCTCTCAACGACACTTTCGTTCCTCCTCCGCCCGATGCTGGCAAAACGGGGGAGAAAGAACAATCTGATAGAACTCAGCAGCACTCAAGGGAAATAGGAGGAGCATCTGGTAATCAGCAGCAACAAAAGGGAAAAGCCAAAATTAATCCTGCCCAAGTCAATAGGAAGAAATAGTTTGGCTAGATTTGCTAGTTTTTATTCTTGACTTGTATTTTTTTTATCTGGCATATTTTGTCTTGCTGACTATCTATAAACTTATGCATCTCTTATTCAAATTGACTAATCTTATGTGATGCTTACTTACGTACAATGCCGATCTGTCTTAAATTAAACAAACAAACAAAGAAGGAAAATACTCAGTACACATTAGCTTTGATACATTTTTTTTCTCCATAACTCTGATACCTAAACTGACCATGTATCAAACTAAGTAAAACATGTACTGAACTCTTCTGAAAGCTGACCTAGGCTCATCTGAATTAGATCTTGGAAGGTCTAGAATTGAACTAAGTCTGTATAAGCATATCTCAATTTTACTCAATTAAATCTTAGAAGGTTTAGAGTTAAGTTAAGTCAATAGATGCAACCTTTACGGGGGAGTAATTTCAGAAGCATAAAAAGAATTTCAATCATGGGGAATCTCATACTGAGTTCCATCAATTAAATATTTTGCCAACATCAAAATGGGGGAGTTTGTTGAAACATCTTTCCACATGATTTTGATTTGATAAAATTATTTAAGTTAATCCATGATTAAGGGACAATTAAATTTAAGTGCTTTGATTTAATTGTACTAATATGTTTGTTCAATGTTGAGTGCAAATATAAATGCAAATGGAAATAAAAAGTAAGACAGGACGAAGTCAGCATGAGAAAACAGCACAAGCTGAGTGGAGTATAACTCAGCGTGATAGAAGATCTTCAGAACAAAAGCTTAAACAAATCAACGAAGCTGAGTGGAACGCAACTCAGTATCACAAGTAGAGAAGTCTTCTTGAGAATTGTGTCTTGCAGAACGAAGCTGACCATAGAAGCTGAGTAAAAGAGAACTCAGTATTTGAATTAGCAACAATCGAAGACAACGGCTATCAAAGTCAAGCTGAGTGATCTTCAGGACAATGCGAATGATCTGTTTGCTAAAAGACAAGATCCGACAACTGTCTGCACCAATAATTGAAACCTTGGAATTACGCAAAAGCTAATTTCGAGATGCATGGGTCAACTGTTCTTTTGCTAAAAGACAAACTGGCACAAAAAAGACAAAACCTGCGAGAAAAAGACAAACCTGACGCCTACGGAATTCAGACGACGGGATTGGCCTGCAAATCTGACGCTGACCAGAACATGTCGCCAAAAGAAGCCGTTTGAATCCAACGGATAATTCCGGATTCAAATGATTGTGCCTACGGGTTTCAACTATAAAAAGACAAGCATACTTCTTGGATCCTTAGTCGATTGCCGAAATATAAGAGAACAAAAAGCATACATACAAAAGCACACCAAAACAATAAAAAGATCTTACACCAAACTTCCATATCTGTGTAAATGCTAGAGTGATTTTCTTTGTAATCATCTAAAGTGTTTTTTGTCTGAAAAAGAACAATTTGGTATCAATCGTAGTATTGAGAGAGTGTGCTGAGTACTCGGTGTTAAGTACTCAGTGGTAGAGAAATCTAGGTGTTCGGTTATAGCACTTAGTAGGAGTTGAGTAGACGAATAGAGGATGGTACTCTTGCATATTCAACTGCCTTGTAAACGGTGTGTGCTCTACATTTAAAGAGCTCAGTATTAGATTTAAAAAGCCCGGAGGGACTCTGGGGACTGGAAGTAGGCAGAGAGGCCGAACCAGGATAAGTCGTGCTGAGTAATCTCTAACTCTCTTTCAATATATATCTGTATGTGTTGCTTGCTATATTTACTCAGTATATAAATTGCTTGAACTGACACTGAGTAAATCAGAGTGCTGAGTTGGAAGCTGACCACAAAAGTGTCATTTCCCAACTCACAAGTAAATCAGTTCTAGTCAGTACCTGACTAAAGCTATCTTACGCCTCACTCGGCCGTGCTGACCAAAGCTGAGTTGTAAAACTCAAAGAATTAAATTAAATCAGCGTAATTAAAGTGAAAAAGTTATATTAGTTCCTAACCCCCCCTTGGAACTAATCACACGGGACCAACATTTCTTATTTCTTTATGGATTGTTCTGTAATTTGCCTTTGTAGCCATTAAGCTTTTTTTTGTCCTTTCAGACATGTGTCATTTGTTTAGTGAGTCTGTTTTGCTTTTTTATCTGTAGTGTTTTCCTTTGCCTTTTTAGGCCGTGTTCCTTTTCTGTTTTTGTCATGAATGAAAGAAAGGAATCACATCTTTTCCCTGAAATTCTTTATTGCTGATTTGGGTAAACTTAGTTTTCAAAATTGCTTACTCAATCCAATTGCTTTGAACTGCGACATTGTAACAAAAAATATTTTTTTTATTACCACGTGACAATCCTGTCGTATGTAAAAGTAATTCTTTTCCAACATAGTTGTAATATAACCATTTCGATGACTTGTTTTCTATGAATTGGCCAGAATAACTTTATTGAAATAAAATAAAAATTCATTGACTTTGTTGGAAAAAATTAAGTTTATTGTTCATTTGAAAAAATACCCCCCAAACTTTAGTGACTAAGGTGCAAATTATCCGGACGGAGGTGCTAAAGTCGGAATGAAATCTGATGTGTCAAATTCTTTATCTCTTTACTTGTCTTCCACTCAAATTATGACACGTGATATACTTACTCTACTTTAATCTTATTGAGTTGGATTAAAGTATGATAAGTATGTCACATGTCATAAATTGAATGGAAAATAAATAAGGAAATAGAGAATTAAGGACATCGGATTTTCTTCCTTAAGTTGTTGGTAATTATTTTTAATATTACTTTTTGTGTATTATAAGGGCTTACTACATAATTTCTAAATTTAGTCTAAAATTTTGATTGACCTCCGGCTTGCATTCGTTTAAAGTGGCATAGTGATCCTAAACTACGTAAGTTTGTGGAGCTAACGAAACACTGAAAACACTCTGTAAATTTATGTTTGATTTGCGGGGAAAGTGAGGCAATTACTTGGTCACTTTAAAGTTGTAAATATATGATCATTTCCACTCAGATTCAACTTTTTTACTTTCACAACTAAAATTGACATACTCTATTTCTATTTTAGGCAAAATGTATTAATTATATTAGGGTCCTCAAATCTTTGAGTTCATTTGTAATTTAATTAAGAAATAAGGTATCAAAATTGTCTCGAGGTTTTTCCCGAAATGATAATTTAATTCTAACATATAAAATAGCACAATTTTAGTCTTACTTTTTTATGACTGTAACGATCCCGTCTGAATTGGTTAGCGCCAGGGTAGAAGATCTGAGCAAGGAGCGGCCTAAGGAATGGCGATGAGATAGTAATAAACTGAATCCTACATCGGAAATTGAGGGAAAGTAACTGTGACTTATTAGTAAGGTACGAATCCAATAAATACAGACGCGTTTTAAAGCCGCGAGACCCAATGTGTTGGATTTGGACCAAAATGGACAATATCTACATAGTATTAGCCAAGATGTTACAATAAAATTGTAATAATTTGACCGTAAATAATGGAACTTGACGCCTTAATGTTTATAAAATAGTACCAATTTAGCGTTAAATTCTATTAGATATGGTAAAATTAAACTAAAATAGTGTTATTTTATACGTTAGGGGTTAAATTAATAATTTCTAAACAAAACCTTAATAATAATAATAAAATAAACCAACAATTTATAATAATATTGATATGATAATTATTGACACATATAATAATGCTTTATCCATGTGAGGAGACATATAGTCTTTCATGTAAATTATCACATTTTGCAATCCATATCTTTTATTTTCAAGGCATGCCCAAAGAAAAGAAAAAAGAAAAAAAAAAAACTGAATACTAATAATAATTATTCAATCTTGGAAGGTCTATTATTAATTCTAAAATCTTGGGAACAAACAATTATTAATATTAACACGCAGCAGACACAAATATTTTTATATTTACATGGCCCCATAAAATCATTTTTTCTAAAAGCATATATGTTGTGGGTAATAGGGTATTTATATTATTGTTTAAATATTAAAATTGTCCTTTAATTACAATTTTAATTACTATAGAGATTATTTTCAAATTTCCTTCAATTGTTTTTAGTGTTTGGAGAGATCCAATCAGTCAATCCTTGGATCAGTTGTCGGTACTGGTTTAAGCGATTCACCATAATCTACTAGAAATTAGGAGAGTCAGACATCTGGCTTTTGTGAAGGGGGACATGTAACGACCCGGTCCGGAGTGGGTGGCGCCGGGGTAGAAGGCCTGAGCAAGGAGCGACCTTAAGGGATGGCGATGGGGGTAGGAATGAACTGAATCCCACATCGGAAATGGAGAGGAAGTGATTAGGGCTTATTAGTAAGATGTGAATCCAATACATGCAGACGCGTTTTAAAGCCGTGAGGCCCAATGTGTTGGATTTGGGCCAGAACGGACAATATCTATATGGTATTGGATCAGGGTGTTACAATTGGTATCAGAGCCGACTCTCCACGTACGATGTGTGGTTCGGGGACGAACCAGGCGGAAGTTGGTGGGCCTGTAACGACCCGGTCTGGAGTGGGTGGCGCCGGGATAGAAGGCCTGAGCAAGGAGCGACCTTAAGGGATGACGATGGGGGTAGGAATGAACTGAATTCCACATCGGAAATGGAGAGGGAGTGATTGGAGCTTATTAGTAAGATGTGAATCCAATACATGCAGACGCTTTTTAAAGCCGTGAGGCCCAATGTGTTGGAATTGGACCAAAGCGGACAATATCTACATGGTATTGGACCAGGGTGTTACAAGACGGACGTCTCCTATATGGTGGGACCCTTACGGACACTTTGGACTCTCGTGTTAGCCATAGTGCGGGTCCTTTATAAATCGAGGTTTAACCACAAGGAGTCCCTCCGAAACGGATTACCGATAAACGAATTGACTGGATGCCTATTGTTTAAAAGGGATAGACCCATTTGGTAGGATTTGGCTGGCCGAGGATCAGGGGAGTTCTCGGCGCCACACGGGGCTTTGGCCTGGCCCCGTGACATTTGGTAAATCAATTTTATTCTAACTTAACAGAAAATTTGAACATACTAGTGATGAGAAAATGAACTATAAGGATCTCAGATCTCAAATTCGAATGGATATCTCCTTATAAATTTTGATTTTCCACTTCAACTTCCTATTTTGGTTTCATGTGATTGTCAATCAGTTATTGTCGTAGCTAAAAATCATATTTTTCATGAAACTACTAAACATATTGAAATTGATTGCCACTATGCCAGAGACTGTGTTATTCACGCTTTATGAAATTGACTCATGCTTCAACTCATACTCAGATTATAGAAATTTTCATTAAAACTCTCAATCATTCCCACATGCTTTATGCCTTGTCCAAGATGAATCTTCGTGATTTGACACTTACTTCTTCTTGAAGGGGAAGGGGTTGCATATGATATTTTATTTCAGATTTCTGCATTCCATTGCATTTCAGCTAGTTTCGTTTCATTTCAGTTAATTTCAGATTGTCTTTAGGAAATGCCAACTCACCTTAGATCACATGCTTGAGTTAGTTAGTTTTAGGGTAAATAATTTATTACTCCCTTAGTTTTTACCTAACACACTGTTTAGTCATCATATTTTGAAAAATACATTTTAAGGTCCCTATCGTTTGCCAATATTAACCTTGTGGTCCTTTTATCTAATTTTTTAGATTTTTAACTGAACCTATCTTAGCTTTTAGGACAACCACAGTATAATACAAGTTGACCATGTTACTCAGTTATTTTATATATCTCTGTTTATGCTAAAATATAACGATTACAAGTTTAAAAAAACTAGACAAAATGACCAAATGATTAATATTGGTAAAAGATAGAGACCTTAAAATGTATTTTTCAAAATAGGGGGACTAAACAGTATGTTAGGTAAAAAGTAGATGACTAATAAATTATTTACCCTTAATTTTATAATAGAATTGGCGCCTTTTATAACTAATCTTGGTAATTTCTTATTACTCTTAGTTTGATATAAATAAATAGGTGTAAGACTATCTTACTCATTAAGATAATTCAAAAATATAGTTGAATTGAATTTTCTTCATAAATTTCATAAAAGTGAGCATAGACTAAAAGGATGCAAATAATATTCTCTCGTACTAGATATTGATGATAATATATAAGTTTTTTCAGAATACGAAACAAAATTACTGTATCAGTAGTGTTCATATTAATCATGACCGATTAAATGATTTTAATTTTCCATTTTAAAATTTTAATAAAGTCCAAATCTAACAGTAACCGTTCAAATTTATTTAATCAATTAAAATCTAACACGAATACTGCTGTTGACTTGATATTCTCATTTCATATGATAAAATGATATTTAATCCCTTAATCTTTCAACTAGTTAAAGTGGTTATATAATTTATTTATATAATTGACATTTGACAAAATGACTTTTGCTATAAATAGAAGGCCAGCATATCTTTGATATAACAATAATTAATGAAAAAACACTATTGAAAAAAGAAAAGAAAGAAAGAAAGAAATAGAAGAAATAGATTTCCTTAATCAAATAGAAGTGTGTAAAAGTCTTGATCAGCAGGTGAAATTAATGATAAATCTAGTCATTAAAGTTTGATATTATGGGCAAATTGTTGTGTCTAACCCACATATTTCTTTATACATTTATTCCACTATTAGCATTAAAAGAAAATCATACGCTTAATGCATATATACACCTCTAAACTTGGTAAGTTTTGCCTAATGGCACCCTGAACTTTTAAAATAACCTATCACACACCTATAGTTGGCTTTAAAAACTTATCGGACACCTATAGTTGGCTTTAAAAACCTATCACACACCTATAGTTGGCTCATTCGGACCTCCTACACACAAAATCGTTGATTTTTCGTCTTTGACAGATGAGGTGGCATACTGAACGAACTCCCGTGCTTTTCTTTTTTTCTATAACACGCATACCACCTCGTTCGTTAAAGACGAAAGATCAACGATTTTATGTGTAGGAGATCCGAATGAGCCAACTATAGATGTGTAAGAGCATCTCCAACCCTCCCCATATGGAGGGTTGAAAATGGTGAATTGGGAAGAGTTGGCAATCCAACCCTCCCCATTGTCTTCCCTAATTGTAGGGAAGAAATCCATTCTTCCCTACAATTGGGGAATAATCTATGTTTCCCCAAATTAATGGGGAATTAATAAAATAATTATGTGATAAATTAGAGGTAAAAAGTAGTTGAAATAGAATAAAGTATGGAATATACTTTATAGGGAAGAATTTATATAAATGGATTGGAGAAAAAATAGGGATTAGGGATAGAAATATAGAGAATTGGGGATAGGGAAGACCAAAATGAAAATTTGCCTTGGAGATGCTCTAATAGGTTTTTAAAGGTAAATATAGGTGTCCAATAGGTTTTTAAAACCAACTATAGGTGTGTGATAGGTTATTTTAAAAGTTCAGGGTGCCAATAGGCAAAACGTGCCAAGTTCAAGGGTGTAAATATGCATTCAGCCAAAATCCATATTTATATCTCATATATATTTTTTTTAAATTTGCGCACAATGCGCTTACATTAAAAGAAGAAAGAAAAATCGTCACCCCACCTGGATGTGATTCGAACCCATAACCTTCCTGATCATAGATATGCTCTCAACTATTAAACTAAGAGGTTCACCACAAATATATCTCATATTCTTTATTTAATCTCAATAAAAAAAAGGGAAAATACAAATAAATATTGATTTGTAAATAGAAGAGTTTGATTTTTATTTTACTTTTTAAGAGAGTATGTGTTTTATTCAATTAGTAAAAGAGTGAATTTAACTAACTAGTCGTTTTGATGTGACAAGTTGATTTTGATGATGTGATATATTAATTTATTGACTTTATTGACATGTCAAATGGAATATTGATTTTTCCTGACACGTTATGTTAACTTGATAGCATAACATGTTGATTAGATAACGTGTCATATTGACTAGATAACATATCAAGTAATATTAGTCAAATTTTTTATTTTGTTAATTGTGTAAGACACGTGTTCTCTTTTGCAAAAGATATAAATAAATTCCTCTATTTAGAAATCGATGAAACCACAAAGATTTTATTTGTATGTTTTCCTAAAACATAGTGATATCCGACGAATATAACTCTGTCACGTGATGCTTAAAACCCTGAACTAACATATGAGGAAAAAGAACATGCGGTGCATCCTCAGTAAAATAGAGCAGTACGACTGCGTATTGGGAACCTTGACTCAGAAAGTCTCATTAGACTCAGTTAAGGATCGAGTCTTTACCATGATCACGTCTGATCTCGAGAATCATGGGTCTAGTGGGCTTGAGGAACATCAGGCTCTGATATTTGGACGTACGTCATTCTATCAATAGGAGACACGTAGCTCACCCTACTACTCAACTCATAACCGTATTCTACAGATCGACTACAGTATAAATAGAATAAGTTCATCTCAGGTATAATACGCTATTAATTCTATTAAGCTTAGGTTACAACTTTTATTTCCTGATTGTGATCATCTTCTAATCATTTTATAAACTAATTTAGATATTGGAGCGGGTTAGGAAGATAAGGACTCCCTTTTTAATCTTGTTTCTTTCTCTTATTTCTTTCTGTATAGTTGTAAATTGACAAGTGGAATTTTAGACTGCATCAAAAAAAAAAATTCATAAATTGCAATGTGAAATAAGGATGGTGAAGAATCAAATTGATAATGTAAAGCAAATAATAAACAAAATAATTAAATTCTCTCTTATTTTAAAGGGTAATTAATTTATTAGTCCCTATATTTTGATAAAACATACTGTTTAGTCTCTGTATTTTCAAAAACATATGGTAAAGTCTCTAACCTTTTTCTCAGTGAACTGTTTAGTCCTTCCGTCTGTTTGTTAAATTTTTTACTGTTTATGACTTCGGAAATGACTAAATTACCCTTTACTATTTACTTTCAAACTTTAGAAGAGGAAATCCAATTTAGAAGAAGAAGCTATTTGTATGGAGAACAAGAAAAAGAAAAGACCTAATGCATACGAATTTGAACGATTAAGAAGAAAATCAAGAAGAAGAACACTCAAAATTGATTTCAGATGCATTAGAGTTTAAAGGAAAGGAAAAGAAGAACGCAAATCCAAATTGAGTAGCAAAATCTTCACGAGAGTCTAACGGCAAGGACTAAATAGTTCACCGAGAAAAACGTTAGGGACTAAATAGTTCATCGAGAAAAAGGTTAGAGACTTTATCATGTGTTTTTAAAAATACAGGGACTAAATAGTGTGTTTTGTCAAAATATAGGGACTAATAAATTAATTACCCTATTTTATAAGTCATTTATTAGGCCTTTAAATAATATTAGGAAATATGAAATAGTGAATATAAATTTTCTTATATATATAAAAAAAACATTGCATGATATACAAGGAAAGAGGACAACTTTTTTTTTTTTTTAATTAGCAAAAAGGAAATTGGAATTTTAATGGTAGTGGTTATCAAAATATTAAGAAAAATGGTTATATTCACAATCTGTAATTAAAATAATTTATTTAAAGTCCAATATTGGTGGTATTCTATAAGAAAAAATAAACTTGTCAAACGGCAAGAACCACAAGCCCATAACTAACCTTGATTCTACCTTGACATAAGGAAAAAATAGATAATGTTGTTTCTAGAATGAAATTATTCAATTAAACATCTTCAAATATTTGACTGAAAAAAAAGTTTTCTTTTGAAAATATTTTTGGTTTATAATATATCTATAAGATAGAAAAACAATCATAAAATAATATAAATGAAAATGTAGAAAAAAAAAAAAACAAACACCATGGTTTTATCGATTTGTTAAGGGTATACAACTTTTGTACTATTTCACATTTTGATGTACAATTTTCATTTTATTATATTAAAAGGTATAGTTTAATAGGTGACCTCATATTATGGTGTACAACAGGTAAAACTAGACTATCAACCTAAAGTCAATGTACTATATCATCATTTTTCATACTACCCAATTAAAAAAGTGGGACACACTCTTTATTCAATTACTAAAACACCCTTATCTCTTTCCTTCATTTTCTGTAACTCCTATCTCTATCTTTCCCTTTCTGTCTCTAAGGGTTTGATTGGATGAAAGGTAGTGAAGGGTAAATAAAGGAATGATAAAGAATGGTAGGGAAAGGTAAAGAAGGGGAAGGAAAGGTAATTTCCAACCATCCAAACCCACCAAATTGGAGGGTTGGAAATTGGATGGAATTTCTTAAAAATAACCCTTCAAAACCCCTCCAAACTCTTATCCTTCTAATTTTTTTTGTGTTCCAAATATAGGTTTGTAAAAACCCTTACTAACCCTTCCCCATTCCAAACAAGGGTTTCTATCAACCCCTTACTAACCCTTCCCTTGCTAACCCCTCTAAACCCCCCATCCAATCAAGCCCTAAGTCATCTCTCTCTAAAAAGCTTTCAATCTATTCCTTTTTATCTAATTCTTCTTTACACGAAGAAGAAAATTTGAATCCTCTTTTCGATAGTTAGAGATATTCAACAACAGCTTCAGGCAATAGTCTAATCTGAATAATATTTATAGAGATTCATCTCTTGCTTGAAGATTGCACTAGCGACGATGCTCGTATATGGATGGAGTCGGATCATGTGGCGAATCATTTCCGGGTTCTTGCTCGAGTAATAAAAGATATCGAACCCACAGGGAACGCTTTTTAATAAAAACTTATTTAATTCAGATTTAATTCACTTCTTTTAGGTTTAATTAGAAAATCGTTTATTTGTTTGGTTTGTATGGAAATAAATTGTTGACTTAGAATTCAATTCTGTCAGTAGTTTTAATTACAATTGCAGGAATTTAAGTTTAAGAATAAGAAATACACGAAACTCGCTTGCATAAAGCAAGAAAGCAAGTTATAACTTTGATTAGATTATGATTATGTAATAATTTATCATTTAACGCAAACGGGCTTCAAACTGCAGACGGTCTTTCTACGGTCGGAACAGATTGCTACCTTAATCAAATTGGTGTTTTATGTCTGATAAGCCGAGCTATCGATCATATCATCCATAAATCCTAATCTTTTTAAGTGTTCAACAAAGTTTCCTTAGAAATATATTTTGTGTAAAAGGTTTTATTGAAAACACAAGTTTATTATTTTGAAGAACATTTGTTAGAACAGACTTCAGAATAACAACAGTAAACATAAATTGAATTGAAAAGATATATTATTAATGAACTGAATCTTCACAAGTTAACAGAGAAGAAGAAACATGGATAGCATTTTAACTAATTTGAGTTCCGGGTTGTCAATCATTTCCTCAAACTTCGTGGGTTTGTCAGACCCTGGGGCACTTCAGCCGCTAATTCTTCTCGCCGAATCCTCGAAATAGAGATCGTTGAATCCACTATCAGAATGTAAACTTGTTTTCGAACAATTCTTGAATTTAAACTAAATGAAACTGTGTTTGTATCTAAACTAATGAACAACTTGTGTACAGCAAGTTTGCTTTTTACAGAAATGAAAAATGAAATCTAACTCTCTAACTCTCTTCTGAATCAGAGTTTCTTCAACAAAAAATCCAACTCTTTAACCACTCTGAAAACATCTATTTATAATTGTTGGGTCTTGTTTGAAGTGTCGTGTCCGCTGGTGAAGAGTCATTTCTATCCGGACGAACAAATGCGTTATTTGGAATTAAAACATGTGAAATCAGTGTTGTAACTTCGCTGTTTCTACCGAGATTATTGAAATCTCGATCGCGGCATGGGGTTGAGGGAGAATGTTGAACGAACGCGCGTTTTCAAGTCTGAAACACGCGTGTCATGACCGAGATATTGGGAATCTCGGTCGCGATAGGGAATTTTGTCTCCGTTCGTGATCGTTTCCCAACTCTTCGTTTCGGTCTTTTGAATTGTACGTGCTTTTAGCTTGTAAATGTCATTTCTCTCTCGTTTTTGCTCCGTTTTAGCTCCTATTAGGATTTTACCAAATAATTAAGCACATTACACAATAAAAACAAATATAGACGTAAAAGTATTCTAAATAAATATAATTAGCACGATTTCAATACAAAACTAACGTAATTATTAATGATATTTTAGGTATATTTGGACTTATCATGTACATTTTTCTATTTACAAATCGGTTAAATTACATGAGTAATTTTTTGTATTCTTTTCCTAATATAAATAAGCGACTAACATTGGCATGTTGAATCAATTTCAGCATTATTAACGAAGTTTTCTTCTAATCATGAATCTTGTTACTTCATTGTACTCGTGTGTCATTTCGTTATTTATCATATGTGTATACATATAATATTGTATGGATACCATCTTGTCGAGAATCTTATTACATTTTGACAAAAAAAAAAAATATAAGGCGGGTTTAATAATAAAGAAAATCATTTGAGTTAATGTATTAAGCACTTATTATTTAGTGAAGTTGTATTTGATGACAATATTTTTGTTACTCAATTAAATTTATTAAGTTAAAATATTTAATTTAATATTCTCAGGTTTCCAGTTTATTATGGTTGTATAACGATCCGGTACAGAGTGGGTGGCGTCAGGGTAGAAGGCTCGAGTAAGGACTAGTCTTAAGGGATGTCGATAGGCGCAGAATTGAACTGAATCTCATATCGAAAATGAAGAGGGGGTGACTGGGGGTTATTAGTAAGATGTGTATTCAATACATCTAGACGCGTTTTAAAACAGTGAGGGCCAAAGTGTTACATTTGAGCCAAAGATGACAATATTTACATGGTGATGAGTCAGGTTGTTACATGTTGTGTGGTCAGATGAGGATTTTCCCCCTGGAATTGATGTAGAGTGGGTGACCTCGGGGTAGAAGGCTCGAGTAAGGACTGGTCTTAAGGGATGTTGATAGGGGCAGAATTGAACTGAATCTCATATCGAAAATGAAGAGGGTTGACTGGGGCTTATTAGTAAGATGTGTATTCAATACATCTAGACGCGGTTTAAAATAGTAAAGGCCAAAGTGTTACATTTAAGCCAAAGATGACAATATTTACATGGTGATGAGTGAGGTTGTTACATGTTGTGTGGTCAGATGAGGATTTTCCCCCTAGAATTGATGTAGAGTTTGGGTGACTGGTTTCTCCAAATCCGTGCGTCTGGCAATCTTGATTTGGCAAGCAAGGAGGCACTCTCTCTGACTTATTTGGCAGCATAAAAATAGTATTCTCTGGCCTGACTCATGCTTTTCACCAGTTGATGAGGTGGTATCTGCTCGAAGCTTCTTGGAGGATTGGAAATCTTCTCAAGCGGGTATTTTTCGAGGTTCAATATATATTCTCAGTACTCAAGTTGCTCCTTCTGTCCATCATTGGACTGCTCTAGCGGTGGCTTGGTTTAAATGCAATAGTGGTGCTGGTTTGTTTGTTGAGATTAGTAGTGTCGGTGCTGGCTCAGTGATCCGGGATACAAATAGCCATTCTGTTGCTTGCCACAACTCGCTTTATAAGTGTTGAGGCTCTACCCCTCCAAAAATGTATTGTTTGGGTCTCAAGGTTTAATTTTACGCATGTGGTCTTCGAAGTCGATGCAAAGGTTGTGGCTGTCAGTGTTAACTCTAAGAAGACTGATATTTCTCATTTTGGAGCAATTATTCAAGATTGTAGAATTTTTATTGATAGTAGACCAAACTTTAAGGTTATTTCTATTTCTCGATTAGCGAACGAGATACCCATATTGTTGCAAGACAATTTTATTTCGGTTCTAATAGTTTTATTTCTTTCTCTATTCCATTTTGATTAGAGAGTTCGTTGACTTCTTGATTTAATATATATTGTTTTTCTTTAAAAAAAAATCTTAAATTCAATATTTATATTTAATATTTATCAAATATTTACATTAAGTCATACCTTCAACATATATAATATTTATCATTTAAAATTGAGTATTTGTTCTTTATTTATTAAGTAAAAATCATGAGACAAGTCAACCCTCTTTTTTTCTGCATATGAGATAATGAGACGCAAGAAATAGTCAATTAATCAGTCAATAATTTAACGAATTAAAGGGTATAAATTGGATATTTACGAGCTAAACTAGTCATGCATTTCACTTTCTGAGGTAAATCAGTATTTAATCTTAGATTTAGTTATTTTCAATGTTATCAGAATCGGACCGGACATCAAACCAGATTGATGACTGGGTCACGGGTCACTTGGTCGGATCGGATGGCTCGGATTGGTCTAACCGGATGACGTAATAAATAAATAAATAATATTTATATACTGATGACCCGCGAAGCCAAACCGGGCCCAGCCCATACTTAGACCCATGGTCTAGGATCGGATGGGACCCGAATAGTGCCCGAATAGAGGAAGCGGGTGAAGTAAGTAACTGCCCCGAATTCCTAAATGGAGCATCAAAACTCCCACTCAGAACAAACGATACCACGTTTGTTGCCACGAAAGCCACGAAAGGGACATGGCCTAAAAAGGAGTAACCGCCCTCGGAACGTGGCCTGGAAGGAGTAACCGCCCTCGGGGGTTACTTAAGAACACTTATAAAAAGCCATAAGGCCAAAGGGGAGAGGTACGTTCACATTTTTCCCCGTAATGCTATTATTACCAACCTTCATACAAAGAACTGACTAGATCGTCGGAGAGTTTTCCCGGAGATCCCATCTCCGGTTCTGTTTTGCAGGTAACTCCGGCGGAGATCGTCAAATCGGATTCAGCAAGTTATCATTGGTGCGGTGATCGTGGACCTTTTTTACCAACATTTGGTTAAAGGTACACAAAGAACATGTCAGAACCATCACGAACGACCGGCGTTACAACCAGATCAACTAGCATGAACTCAAGGGGTCCACGGACTGCGAATTCGCAGCCTGCGAGTACACAACCTGTGGTGTCTAGCTCGACGAACCCTTCGGGACAATTGAGTCCATTATTGGAAGTCCAAGTGCAAACTGAGATGGAGATGTCCAATAGCGATTTCGTCCAAATGGCAGGACAAGTCTTGGCTTCAAATATGAGGAAAGCGGCGGGGGATCGGATGATTGGTTTACTAACCGCAATCGCTGATCACAATAACGCCGTGGCGGCTGCTCCTCAACAACCTGTTGTCATCTCCACACAACCATCGACTACTGCCACCATATCTGCGCTTCCGCAGCCATCTCGAGAGCCAAATCAGATAGGTCAGAGTAGTCGCATGAACCCACACAGCTACCCAGGCAACTACTTGTATCACGATCCTAGTATGACGATCCATCCGACCTGGCAAACATCCCAACCGACATCGGGAATACCAGGAATCCTTCCACTACAACACACGGAGCCTTTGGTTTGCGGGCATTCAGAGTTAATGACGTCTGGGGCGAATACGTCTGGGCAGGGGCACACTTGGAACTTTGATCCTATAACCGGACGGCGGCTAGAACCACGGCGAGAACAAATCTCAACATCAATTGGCGGGTGGATGTCACCCAGAGTTCACCAGCAGCGGATGGAGGAGATTCGGCGAATACCCCATCCTGAGTTGGAAGATCAACTACGGAACATGATGGAGCGAATGGGGTACACGCCTAGGGCGAGAGCAGAGGTGCAGAGTGATTCGCCTTTTGCTCCGTCGTTGCGGGAATTTATACCAGATCACAGGATAAAGGCGCCAGCGATACCTAAATACTATGGGGATCCAAATTCTGATCCTGAGGCTCATGTCAGGAACTACAGAGAATTAATGGATGTTGCCGGAGCGAGTGAAAGCATAATTTGCAGATTATTCTCGACCACTTTGGGCGGAGCGGCATCTGATTGGTTTCGGTCTTTACCTGCTGAATCTATTCACAACTGGAATCAATACAGTCGTGATTTCTGTGCAAAGTTCGTGGGCTATAAAGCAGCGGATGTGACGGATAGGTAGCTGAAGGAGATCAAACAGAGGAACTATAATTCCCTAAGGGAATTTGTTGTCGCATTCAACGATATTCTGGTGCGGTTGCAGAACCCGGATATCGTGAGCATTCGCAACATCATGGCGGATGGAACCACGGATTGGAGCATGCGGGAGGAAATCATCTGCAACAAGCCATGCACAGTGGCCGAACTCATGAAGATAGCTAAGGAATTCATGGAAGTGGACGATGTCAACAGAGAACATAGAGCTCAAACCCGGAGAGAGAGAGATGCTGCTAGATCCACTTCGGACAATCGGCGCCAGACCCAGTCCAAGGGTAATTTTGTTCGCAGAAGCGATCACTCCTTTCAAGGGGGAGGATATCAAACACCATTGAATACGACTCGCCAGGAGGTGTTACTTTGGATCGAAAAGAACCCCCTGAAGAAGGATGTGCGGTTCCCCGAGGCGAAAGGCCGAACTAGTTTGGGGCGATATCCTAACAAATATTGCAGGTTCCACAGATTGAACGGCCATGACACGAACGATTGCTATGAACTGAAGAAGGAAATAGAAAAGCTGATTGAGAGGGGCAAGCTAAGCCAATTCGTAAGAAAAGAAACGATTGATGAGAAAACAACGCTCCTGCATGAGGGAGAAGCAAGGCCCGAAAAGAAACAGAAGAAAGGGGTGATAAACGTGATAGCTGGCGGGATCTATGAGCCGCCAACAAAAAGGGCTCGCCGTGAACAGCGAAAAAGCAACACGCATAGGGGGGATGCCCTCAATTACTCATTTGCGCGAATCATGGAGCCGCATGCGGATGCCTTGGTGATTACGATGGCCGTAGAAGGATGGGACATTAAGCGGGTCCTTATTGATACCGGCAGTTCTTGTAATGTTATTACTCGGACTGCATTCAACAAGTTGGGAATTAATGACGAGCGAGTGGAACATACATTCATGGATGTAACTGGTTTTGGGGGTCAATCATCTCAAACAAGTGGACAGGTGGTGTTGAAAGCAGAAATGGGCGATAAGAATCTAAAATGGCGAGGTGATCTAGAATTCGCAATTGTTGATCTCCCGTTGGCCTACAACATAATTCTAGGGCGTCCGTTCCTATCGGAAACGGAGTCGCTCATCTCAATGAAGCATTTGACATTGCATTTGCCAACACACCAAGGGCGAGTCATAGTTGAAGGAGATCAACTTGTGTCTCAACAAGCCTATACATTGTCACTTGAACCAAAGCCAGATGAAGAGGATAAAGTTGATGAGAAGTTGCCGGCAGAAGCATTAGGAGAAACAGAACTATTCGCCATCTCAAATGACAAGAATGTACGAATAACGGCAGGACTCCCCGAGGAAACGAAGAAAGCCATTACTGAGGTGTTGATCCAATGCGAGTCGGCATTCGCCGCTCCGAATGAAGTGCTGAAAGGAATAAGTCCAGATATAGCAACCCATCGGTTGAATGTGGACAAAGGTGCAACCCCAGTGCGACAGAAAAAGAGAGGACACACTCCAGAGCGGCAGAAGGCGATTGAAAAAGCAGTGGCAGATTTGCTAAAATCGGATGCGATTCGAGAAGTCACGTATCCGGAGTGGCTAGCCAATGTGGTGCTAGTCAAAAAGCCAAATGGAACGTACAGAATGTGCGTCGACTTCAAAGATCTGAATAAAGCATGTCCGAAGGATATGTATCCGCTGCCTAACATTGATATATTAGTAGATGGAACTGCAGGATTTGAGGCTTTATCGTTCACCGATGTGAAATCCAGCTACCACCAGATACCCATGGAGAAGGCGGATGAAATCAAGACATCATTCATAACTCATCAGGCAACTTACTGCTTCAAGGTGATGCCCTTTGGACTGAAAAATGCGGGAGCAACATATCAACGAATGATGAACAAAATATTTTCAGACAAATCGGGCGAGAACTTCTCGATCTATGTGGATGACATGATCATTAAAAGCAAGAAGATACAGAACCACCCGAAGGACATTAAGGAAATCCTGGAAGTGCTAATCAAATATGGCCTCAAATTGAATCCAGAGAAATGCACATTTGGGGCAAGAGCGGGAAAATTCCTGGGTTTCATTGTTAGTGGCAAAGGAGTCGAGGCGAATCCCGAGAAAGTTAAAGCGGTAATGGAGATGAAGACACCGAGGAACATAAGGGAAGTACAGAGACTGAACGGGCGGCTGGTGGCATTAGGGCGATTCATATCATGCTCAGCTAGGAGATGTCTACCTTTTTACAACGCCATCAAAAAGTCTAAGTCCTTTGAATGGACGGCGGATTGCCAAGAAGCATTCGAAGGGATAAAGCGACTGCTATGCTATCCGCCCTTAATGAGCAGGTCGGAGGATGGAGAAGATTTATTTCTTTACGTATCTGTCACCAGTATGGCGATATGCACTGTGATGGTGCGAGAAGAAGAGGGCCAACAATATCCAGTGTACTATGTGAGCAAAGTCTTGAAGGATGCAGAACTTCGTTATTCGAAGTTGGACAAAATGGCTCTCGCGGTGATAACCACGGCGGCTAGGCTAAAACCATACTTTCAGGCGCATACTATCATAGTGAGAACCGGAATTCCAATGCGGAAGGTACTGCAGAAACCTAACGCATCCGGCCGATTAATGGAATGGTCAATTCGCCTGGGGGAATTCGATATTCGCTACGAAGGAAGACCAGCACTAAAGGGTCAAGTACTTGCCGATTTCGTGAATGAATTCACGTGGGATGAAGATGAACGTCCAAAGGCACAAAAAGAAGAGTGGAGCATGTTCACAGATGGGGCATTGTCCACGGATGGAGCTGGACTAGGAGTCGTCATCAAAGGTCCGGAGGTTATTCGCCTGTACTATGCGGCAAAGTTAACATTCGAAACTACCAATAATGCCGCAGAGTATGAAGCAATGATATGCGGATTGAAGCTGCTTAATGAACTTACGCCAGAAAGAGTGGTGATCTACAGCGATTCTAAACTCATGATAAATCAGATCACAAAAAACTATCTGGTGAAACAAGAAGATCTGGTCAAATACCATCAGGTAGTAGGCAGATTGACGCAGGAGTTAACACACAAGGGAGTCATCTGGGAAATGGTGCATGTTCCAAGAGGCCAAAACACAAAGGCTGATGAACTGGCAAAAGCAGCGGCGAGTAGAGAACCATGGAATCAAAAAGCATGCAATTTGGAGATAAGATCCGCACCGGCATTTGAAGTCGATCAGATTCTGGTCATTGAAGAGCTGGAAGATGATGAAGATTGGCGGATACCCATCCGCCAATATCTGGAGCAGGGAGATTTGCCGGATGACAAAAGCCTAGCCCGAAAGCTAATTGGACAATCAGCGAGATACTCAATTCGAGATGGAACTTTGTATCGAAAATCATATACATGTCCATGGTTGAAATGTGTTAGCCGCAATGAATGAGACTACGTACTGCGAGAACTCCATGAAGGAATGTGCGGCGCACATGAAGCATCCGCGGCGTTGGTAAGAAAAGTCAAGCTAATGGGATACTATTGGCCAAAGGTGATGGAGGATTCCCAGAAGATGGTAGCGGAATGTCACAGCTGTCAAATCCATGCGAATGAAAAGCACGTTCCCGGAGCCGAACAAATCTCTATAATGACGGCATGGCCATTCGCAACATGGGAAATCGATATAGTGGGTCCATTCCCAGAAACGACAAAGAAAAGGAAGTACTTGGTAGTCGCAGTTGACCACTTCAGCAAATGGGTAGAAGCAGAGGCAGTAACCGCTCAAACACCTGAACGAATGATCGAGTTCTTACGAGAGAACATTATCATGCGATTTGGAATCCCGCAAAAGCTTATAACTGACAACGGCACCCAGTTCAACTGTGTCAAGTTCAAAGCATACTGCGAAAGCATGGGGATCAAGAATCATTTTTCTTCCGTAAACCATCCCCAATCGAATGGTATGACAGAGGTTACCAACAGGGCCATGATTCAAGGGATCAAGAAGCGGCTAGGCGATAAAAAAAAACAGGTTGGGCGGATGAGATACCCCATATGTTATGGGCATACAGAACTTCTGTAAAAGCAGCAACTGGCGAAACACCTTTCTCGCTGGTTTATGGAGCCGAAGCAGTCCTACCTGTTGAAATCAAGTCGCCTACAGATCGAATAATTTATTATTGCGACACACAAAATCCTATCAACATTAGAGATGCATTGGATTCTGTTGAAGAACGAAGAGAAAAAGCTTACATGCAAATGGCAGTATACCGCAATAGGGTCAAGAAATATCATGACAGAAGGGTGCGAAAAGTGATAATCAACGAGAATGACTTGGTCTTGAAAAAAGCGGATAAAATACAATCCAAAGATGGCAAAGGCAAATTAGGCGTCAACTGGATCGGACCATACAGAGTATCCAAGAAGCTAGGACCATCAACTTTTGAAATAGAAGAAATGAGCGGAAAAAAGCTCCCGCGCACCTGGAATCTAGAAAATCTGCGCCTATATGAACGGGCCGGGTAGTTCAGGGAAATGACGAGTACTCTTTTTCCTTTTATGAGTTTTTTCCCACTGGGTTTTCTGATAAAAGGTTTTAATGAGGCTTTGATCCCACACATTTCATATACCAATGTAACAAAAAGTCTTTTCTTTTATCAATAAAGATATTCAATTGTTGCATACAGCGTCTGAGTACGGATCCTTTTTAGGACAACCACTTCAGTGTGTTATCTACAAACAAAAGGCGGGTAAATCGTGCAAAAACCTTATGGTTAAACTTAAAAACACATAAATGTGTTGCCTATTAAGAAAGGCGGATGCATGATTACGCATCACTCGCAAAAATCTTATGGTTAAACTTAAAAACACATAAATGTGTTGCCTCTTAAAGAAAGGCGGATGCATGATTACGCATCACTCGCAAAACCTTATGATTAACCTTATGATTATATTATTTTCGAAAGAAAAATTATAAGATAAGGCATAAAATTAAGCGAATTAACGAGTACTCAAAAAATTGCAAAAAGGGTCTGGCCACCCTAGCGGAAACGAAACTAAACTACGAGGAAATACAAATATGGAGTCGGCAAAAGGCAAGGGTCACGTATGAAAACAAAGGGCAATAAGGAATAAAACAACAATCGCACATATAGGTAAAGCGGCAAGCAAAAGAAAATATATATATACGGGCAGTTTGTTACATACAACAGTCCAAATATAAATCAAACTATGCTACAGCTTCCTCTCCTTCACCCCTATGGCCCCCCTCGCCTTCAGCGGCTCCCTCATCTCCTCCAGTGGGCGGATCTGCTTCAAGCGAATCCTCAACCCTCGAATCAGTAACCGCTTCAGAGGGCGGTACCTCTTGCTCAGGCTGAGAAAGGTCTTGTGGTGCCTCTTTTTCCGCGTTCTGAGTAGGGATCTCGCAGCTAATTGGAGAGTTCTGAAAACTCTGCCAATCTAAGAAGAGTACCTCATCCATATCAGCATCCTCGGCTTCCAGCTTGTCCCACTTCTCAGTTAGATCCTTTTCGGGGATGGGAACCTTGGGGCGGCTAAGTACTCGATCTGGATGCCCATGCTCATAAGCGGCATGAATTCGCTCCCCATACCAATAGATGCGAGCACCATCTTCGGCTAGAATCTCCTCAGCTTTCTTCTTTTGCATCTCCAGAGCCTCCTTGGATGAATTTAGATCATCAAGGACCTTTTGCAGCTCGTCGGACTTAGCCTGGAGGGATCTGAGAGCTTCCTCCTTCTCGCTCATAACCTTCTGACAAGCGCCTTCAAGAGCCTTTACCTTCCCTTGGACATCATCATAAAGCGACTTCTGAGTCGCCAATTCAGTACCAAGGTTCTCCAACTCTTTGGCTCGTTCAGCATCCCTTTGGAGAGCGCCCTCCGCGAAATTGATAATCTGCATATAAGACGGCTCGTGAATAAAAAGGGCGAATAGAAACATGCGATTACTATGGACACAAGATCCTTGAAAGGGAATGACAAGCCTCTACCCCCAAAACAACAATATACCTCTATGGCACGCTTCTCAATCCCCTCCATTGCAGTAGGAAGCGGTACTTGTTCTCGCACACGGGAAGCAGAGGGGAGCCGCCCAAGGACATTGCATATGGAAGAGACAATGTCCTTACAAGAAAAGCTCACGGCCATACCGAAGGTCCTAGTCCACCACCCGCTGATGTCGGGAATCGGCTGCGAATGCATAAGGAGAAAGATCAGGAGAACAGCAGATAACTCATGAGGAAAAGTTAACAACATAAAAAAGGGGGGGAATGGATTGAGATACCTCGTGAATTGGAGTACTGCTCTTTCCTTTGGACGGGGCGGATACGGGTGTGCCGCCAACAGTGAGGGACACAGAGGTGTTTTTCTTTCTGGGACGAGAAGACTCTGTATCCGCATTATGCTTCCGCTTCCTAGTTAAGGGAAGGTCCTCGGAAGCAGAAGCTGGACCTTATGAAACGGAGGCCCTTACGGGAGAAGCCGCCTCAATAGAAGTAATCGCCCCTCCAGGAGAATTCGCCCCTGCAACGGAAGTGGTCCCCGCCATCCGCCTCTTCCTTCTCACTAGGGCTTTCGCCTCCCGATCTGCAGCGAGTTGAGATAAAGGATCACCCCTGCAAAGGGTTAAAAGAAATCATCAACTTGGAAATAAAAAAATACCTTGAACAAAAACGCGATAAGGGATATAGACAACACGATCTCCCTCGCGGTAGGCAATCGCTACTCGGCTCCTTAGCATATGGAAGGCCTGATCATATGTCCATACGAAAGGAGGCGTACTCTTCAAGAACTTTATAACAGCGGATTCTTCCTCACTGGGGTAACCGAAGTTCAAACTCTTTACATTGGGCCGGCCCCAGCAGCGAAGGAAGTTTGGATTCCCTTCATTAAACTTGATAAAGAAGTAAGATCGGTCCCACTCGCGGATCTTGTTCAGCTTCTCGTCGAAACCATAGTAACCGCTCTGACGGATGAAAGTGAAATACCCCGCCGAACTTTTGAAATGATGTAGCTTGGAGAAAATTTTGAGCGAGAAGGGAACCTCCAGACAATCCGCCAGAAATTTGTCCAGAGTTAAGTCGGCCCATCCGTTGGGATGCAATTGACCAGGTGCGATTCCGTAACCGCCAAGGATGGAGGCAATCTCATCCGCCAGCGGATACGTGAAACCGCAGATAATCTGGGCGACGAAAATGGTGAAATACCCCTTTGGGTAGTCGCCTGGTCCTCTATCCTCCCCGGGAATGAGGGCTTCGAGACCTTGAAGCCAAGAATACTGCTCCCGCAAGTCATCAATTGTCTCCTGACAAACTAGCCTTCCCGATCTGTCCTTCTTCGGTAGCAAACGAGGGGTTGGGACAGGTGGCGGAATCAACTTTTTAGGGTCAAAACCTAAACCCTCATCGGATGTATTCGCTAGGTGGAGGAAGTCGGCGGGATGAGAATCAGACCCAGGAGAGCTGGTTGAAGCTTCATCAACCATCTCATCGACCTCATGAGATACCTCGCGGACGTAATTTTCGTCGAACGGTGCGAAGTCGAGGTCAGGGTTCGACATATTGATGAAGAAAAATGAACAGAAGTAAAGAGTCGAGCGAGGTACAAGTTGTGGAAAGAAAAACTTACATATGAAAGACTACACAGAGAAGAATGAACGCGAAGAGGTTGATGCCGGAAAAGAAATGACGATGCCGGAAAAGAAACGATGGACAAGGAAATTCACAATTTTTGAATTTTGAATATCCAGACAAAAACGAAGAGTCCCCTATAAAAAGAACCTAAAGGGCTCTTGCCAAACTAAGGGGGAGGCATGTGACGACCCGCGAAGCCAAACCGGGCCCAGTCCATACTTAGACCCATGGTCTAGGATCGGATGGGACCCGAATAGAGCCTGAATAGAGGCAGCGGGTGAAGTAAGTAACTGCCCCGAATTCCTAAATGGAGCATCAAAACTCCCACTCAGAACAAACGATACCACGTTTGTTGCCACGAAAGCCACGAAAGGGACATGACCTAAAAAGGAGTAACCGCCCTCGGAACGTGGCCTGAAAGGAGTAACCGCCCTCGGCGGTTACTTAAGAACACTTATAAAAAGCCATAAGGCCAAAGGGGAGAGGTACGTTCACATTTTTCCTCGTAATGCTATTATTACCAACCTTCATACAAAGAACTGACTAGATCGTCGGAGAGTTTTCCCGGAGATCCCGTCTCCGGTTCTGTTTTGCAGGTAACTCCGGCGGAGATCGTCAAATCGGATTCAGCAAGTTATCATATACATTAAATATATATAATTAATTTAAAATTATTTTTATACATTATATATATCCAAAATAAATTATAAACAACTTTTGGTTTGTTATTTTTTGTTAATTTGAGTCTTAAATATATAACGAATAAATTAAATTCAGAATAAATTGAAATATATGAACGTATTCTATGTCATAAGATCTTTTTAAAAATATATTATAAACTCAAAACGGAAAAATGATGAGTGAGAAATTGATGCTCAAAGTGAACCACTTGAAATGGTTTGGAATTGGAAGAAGATAAAATGAAATTAAACATTTACATCCCACATAGGAAAGAAATGAGAAACTTAACTAGTTTATAAGTAAATTAGCTTTACAAGCCTTTAACCAATTACTAGGGAAAAGGCACTCTCACGCGTAGGACGGGTGCAATCGATTAACCATCGGGTTAGGGGCGCACCCGCATGACGTGGGCGACGCGAATGCCGCACATTTACCCAGCCCCCCTTAGCATTCCAAAACCAACCCGCTCGAAATTCAAAAATTACCAGCCCACCTCAAATTGCAACGCAATCCCAGGTCACTCGGATCGGCTTCCTCACCGGCCGGTCCGGTCCGAGCCTGGCAACATTGGTTATTTTGTCTATATCAAGCAAATTTATTGAAACGGTAAAAAAAAACTATTTAGTCCATGTCCTTAGACTCTCATGAAGATTTTGTTAGTCAATTTGGATTAGCAGAAACATCTAGTCAATTTGGATTAGCAGAAACATCTTTCGTCATCACAGTAGTTGGCAGTAAACATGAGTTAAGAATATGGAGAAAATTAAACTTACCATTTAGAGTAAGAGGATTTCTATCTTCAATTCTAACAAGAAGAGTAAGTGAGAGAGATTTGAGTCGATTTCTACCTTCAATTCAAACAGGAAGAGTGAGCATGAGTGATTCGACCATGGGTTAGGGATTCAATCATTTTTCCATTTTTTTTGTGAGCGCGAGTTGTGAGAGAAAGACATAGAGGTGTAAATTACTTTTGACTTATAAATAGTAAAGGGTAATTTAATCATTTCCGAATTCATAAACGGTAAAAAAATCTAACAAACAGACGAAATGACTAAACAGTTCACTGAGAAAAAGGTTAGGGACCTTACCGTGTGTTTTTGAAAATACATGGACTAAACAGTGTGTTTTGTCAAAATATAAGGACTAATAAATTAATTACCCAAAATATATTATACTTTTGTTGTTGATTTGATTATGGGTTAATTTGATACTTTGACCGTCAACTTTAAGAAATGAGTTGATACCAAATAATTTATATTGATTGAATCAAAACGTCATGTATCATAAATGAATTTTTTTAAGGCCTAATACACAAATAACTCCTGAACTTGTCCAAACGTTGCAACTGCCCCCTCCAACTTTCAATTGTAATAACTTACCCCTTAAACTTGTCCAATTGTAAAACATAATCCCAAATTGGGAATTTTTTTACCCCGTACTTGAAGCAATCGTAAAAACGTTTCCTCGGATTCGTATCACGCTAAAGATCTCATTATAGTGTTGCAACTTTTGTATTTCACGTGTTTCTTCAATTGCAGTCCATGTCAGCAATTTGGGGTTATGTTTTACAATTGGACAAGTTTGAAGGGTTATGTTTTACAATTAGACAAATTTGAGGGGTAAGTTGTTACAATTAAAATTTCGGGGGGACAGTTGTAACATTTGGACAAGTTCAGGGAGTTATTTGTGTATTAGGGTTTTTTTTAAGACATATACTGTGAAATAAAAGGACTGTTATAATTTTTTGGTGGGAAAAGGAAGGAAAAACAAACAAATAAAAGGACTATTATAATGAATATATATAAAAAAATATATATATTAGATTTCTGTGTAGTTCCTTTAGCAAGATATTCTTATTTTTTTTTTATGCAAATTAGTATTTCAATAAGCTACATCTTTTTCAAGAAAAGCATGTACCATTTCATTAACTGGAAAATAAAAGAAAAAATAAAACATAAAAATGAGCAATAAAATCTCATATACATACAAAGCCAGTATAAGATTAAAAAATGGAATAAAAAAAACCCACAAAGAACAATAAAATCTATAAAATTGAACACCTAAAAAATTATAAATCACATACTTTTTTATAAATTTATATAAAAGTAATTGTAATTCAATCTAAATTATTTACAACCTTTCGAACGTTCGGATCTGAGTATTTTCTACTATAATCATGTAGTTTTAGTGATCCATAGATAAGATACAACATTTTTTGTCTTACTAAATCCAAAAAATGTATAAATGAAAAAATTTATGTATAACACATACATGTCAAACTCAAAAAGAGATCCGATAAAAAAAATATGGATTCCACCAAAGTGAAATTATCAACAAAGAAAATACATTTTTTTTAACAGTAAAGAAAATACACTTAAAATGTAAGGAGATAAATAGAATAGGGGGCAGAAAAAGGAAGACAAGTAAATTGGTAGAAGAGAAAAGTCGTGCCGTGTGGAAGAAAGAAATAGAATAAATATGTTGTAACATCATACACACTTTTAGTAAGACTTTAAAACGCGTCTACATATATTAAATACACACTTTGCTGATAAGCTCTCCGTCACTCTCTCTTCAATCGTTACATGCTCAACGGATTTTCGCTGGTTCGTCCCTAAACCATTATATATAGAGAGTCGGTTCTAAAACAAATGGTAATATCTAGGTGGAGAATGTATTATATTCTCCCAAAAACTCTCCACTCATTTTGTGACACATGTCACCTATATCCAATTTTACGACACATGTCGCATAACGAGTGGAGTCTTTTTCTACCATTCACATATAAATTTGATTCACTATTTCATCATAAACAATTAACTTTCCATTTAGAAATGATTGAACTTAGAAATTACATATACCTATAATAATAAGTGATGAAGAATCAAGTTATTTACACAATGAAAAAGTTGTACTAATCTCTTTGAGCATAAGCATGCAAAATGCTACTAAAATTGGAAGAAGACAAGACAAAGAATTAAGATAGAAGCATTAGATAGGTGAACAACAAGTTAGCAACAACTAATTATGGAAGTTTGGTTTGTTATTGACTTAAGGTAATCTTAAGAAGAAATAAAGCACACGACATGTCGTTATAGGTAATGAAAACATAAGAAAAAACATATTATAAAATTGATCCAATAACTAAAACCAGTTCATTTGTCAATCACTTTATTTGGTGCATTGTCCTTATAGATTATAATTTGTTCAGGTTGTTGTTTTTGTTTGTTTTTTGGTATATGAATTCGAATATTAGCGTTATGGTTATCGGAAAATAGCAGATTTAGTCTTCACGAAACAATGTAATTTTATTGTAAAGTTTACTAGATGATAGGGTAGAGACGGGGTCAAACACTAAATACAATTCAACATTAACCACTAATATCAATATCAATAGTTACTCTCTCTCTCTCTCTGTTTCATAATAGATGCATTTTTAGAGAAATTTTTTCATAATACACGACGTTTTGATTTAATCATACAAATTAATTGATTTTTACCAAATATATTCCTATTTAGGTTGCCTTTTAATAGATGCAATTAATATAAGAGTAACAAAGTCTTTTAGTTAAAATTAATTATATTTCTTAATTCTTGTCCCATAATCTTGGAAGACATGTATTATGAAACAAATGGAGCATTAGCTAACAGCTGAACTAGGGCGGAGACAGGAGGGGGTCGGGCCCCTTCGGCCGCCGGAACCACCATGACCATGACCACGAGTAGTTTCTACCCTCTGTCTCCATAAAATTTGAGGCTGTGATGGTTCTAGTCCTCTGTTTCCAAGAAATTATGATTGAGTACTGAAATAGCTCCCTAAAATTGGCCCATGTCCTCTTAGGTCCTCTCTAAATCCAAAATTCTAAAAATTCTAATTTTTTTAGCTTGTTAAACCTAAATCCAATTTTTTCTATTAGACACAATTTTTTTACATTTTAAGAATTTTAAACACAATATAGCTTAATTTTGAAAAGTTTTACACTGGTACTTAAAAATTGGTTTTTGACTATTCTGATATATATATATATATATATATATATAGGAGATGGCTCTTGTGAGAACCATTTCCTAGGTGAGAACTACCCAAAACTACGTCGTTTTGGGTAGAAAATTTAAAAAAAAATGAAAAACATTGTTACTGCTTGGGGGGGTCGAACTCTAGCCTCCTCCATTACACTCCACACTCCTTACCATTGAACCATTTGCTTTTCTTGTGTATTATGTTGTGCACTGCTTAATAAACCAATGCCCTTTTAGCTTCTATTATTTAATATTTGATGCATTCACTTATTAATATTGATTAAATATGCATAATAATAAATTATTAATAGAAAAAAAAGAAATTTGCATAATAATGAATTATTAATAGAAAGAAAATGTCCATAATAATGAATTATTAATAGAAAAAAAAAATAAAAAACATGCTCCAATTTCTTATTTATTTAATTCATTTATATTTTTGTAATTTATGTTATATAAGAAAATATATTTTTTTAAACATACGTTAGAACATATATTTTAAACTTTTAAAACACGAACTATGAAGTTTAGAACGTACAACATATTTTTTGATCCACCATGGATTATCTAGATAACTACCTCGGTATAGAGGTTCTCTTTAATCCAAAGGCCCCTTTTCATAATTCGCAATTGCGTATCCCGCAACCACAGATTGCTTCGATTTCACAGGATCCTTTGAGAAAGCCTAATTTGGCGGTGCAGGGCAGGTCATTTGCGAAGGTCCTTGCTGGGAATCTGGATCCGACTCCTTGCTCGTCTGCTGTGATTTCTGATATTGGCGGTCTTCGGTCGGTTAGAATTTCTCAATCTGCCTATGATAGGCGTGCGGCCCTTTGCTCCTCATCTCTGATTGGCAGGTTAATCTTAAACAAAGGAGATGCCCCATGGAAGGTTCTTTCTCTTAAGAAAACTTTAACAAAGGTTTGGGGTTTGAAGGATTCTTGGCGACTGATATCTATCGGGAGAGGCTTTTTTCATGTGGTTTTGGGATCCCAGGAGATCAAGAATCAGTTGTTAGCGCGGGGCATTATCAATACTAAGCCAGGTACTTTCCGTTTGCAACCATGGGTTCCGGACTTTGACCCCTATGCTGAGAAGTCTACAAATGCTCAGGTTTGGGTTAGATTATATTCTCTTCCATGGGAGTATTGGGATCCTCAAATTCTTTCAGATATTTCAAAGGGTATTGGAGGGCTTATACGATTTGATAATACCACTCTTGAAGGTGAGTTTGGTCATTATGCTAGAATGTTAATTGATGTGGATTTGATGAATGAGCTTCCTATTAAAATGGGTATTGAGAGAGAAGGAAAACAAATTTGGATTGATGTGGTGTATGAGAGATTACCAAGCTTCTGTAAAGTTTGTTCAAACATTGGCCACATGGCTTATGACTGCAGGAAAAATAAAAAACCATTAGAAAAGGTTCTAGAGGCTCCGGTTATTGAAAAAAAACGTACAATGGTTTCACAGGAGAGGAAGTTTGTGAAAAAGCCTAATGCAATTCAGACCGAGGTGCCTGTTCAACATGCCACTTCACGGATTGTTTCTGAGCTTAGGCCTCCTGTTGATACTGGTTGTGTGGTGGAGGTTGTTCTACCTGGCAGCCCGCAACTTAGGAAGGAGGATGAATTCAGTTGTGATAAAACTGATAGGCCAGATTCACCTGGAATGGACAATATTCTCACTAGATATGAGGGAGCTGATTCAGCATCTGAATCATCATCCCGTACTAAATCCTGGGCTGATATGGCAGAGGAGGATGACAATAGCTGGAACACAGTTAGCACTAAGAAAGTAAGGCGGAGGGAAAAAATTATGACAACAACGGAGAATTTGCCAGCTCGAAACAAACGAGCCAGTAAACCTCCGGTCCGTTTTAAATGATCTTTCTTTACTGGAATTGTAGGGGTATTCTTAATAGGGATACTCAGGGTTACTTGCATCATTTGTGTTCTCTTCATAAACCGGATTTTCTTTGTTTAGCTGAGCCTATGGTGGAGTTCAGTTCTGTTAATGAGGCCTTCTGGAGAAGGCTTGGTTTGTCTTTAATTGCTATGAACAATAAGGAGCTTCCAACTCTATGGGTTTTTGCAAAGATTAATTCTTCCATGGTTACCAATATTTGTTTCAGACATGAACAATTTGTTATTCTGAGTTTGTCTAATTTAAATACTTTTGTCTGCTTTGTTTACGGGAGCATTTGGGCAAATAGACGTGTCACTATGTTTGATGATATTTTGGCTCATCAAAATAGGTTGAATGGGCATTGGGTGCTTCTTGGAGATTTTAATTCTGTCCTTGGATCTCATGAGAAATCAGGACGGGCTCCTGCTTTGCGTCCTTGTAGGGAGTTTCGTGATTTTATTGATTCTGGTTCTTTTGTTGATGGTCCTACTCATGGGGCCTTCTTTACTTGGTCTAATGGTAGGTCTGGCTCTGCGCGGGTTGAATGTCGGCTGGATAGAGTTTTATTATCTGCTTTATTCTCAGACTTCTGGGAATCGATTTGCAGTTTGGCTTTGCCGCGACATCACTCTGACCATTGCCCTTTGATGTTTAGCTGCTCCAAGGGGAATCGCCCTATCTCTAGATTCAGATTTCAGTCTATGTGGATTCTGCATCCGGGGATTAGGGAGGTGATTGCTGATTTTTGGAATGGAATGCATCCTAGCTTACCTCCTATGCAAGCTTTATGCGATAAACTCAGGCGACTTCGGCCGGTGCTTCGTCACTGGAATAAAGTGGTTTTTGGTAACATTGATATGTGTCTCACTGATGCTGAGACGGATCTGGCCCGTGTGCAGGCAGAAATCTCTGAGAATGGGTTTACTCCTGAACTACATCATGAGGAGATGAATGCTCATGCACACTTGGATAATATTTTGCATAGAAAGGAGGCTTTTTTGCGTGACAAGAGCAGAGTTAGATGGCTTAAGGAGGGAGATCGAAATACCAGCTTCTTCCATCGTATGGCATCTATTCGAGCTGCTGCCTTTGGGATTTCGGTGCTTCAAATTGAGGATGAGCTGGTCTTTAATCCGAATCAAATTGGGACGCATATTGCTGAATTTTATTCAAGTCTTTTTAAAAATGACGAGGTCTTACCGTAGAATTATGATCTAGTTTATGAGGTTGTTCCACATCTTGTCTCTGACTTGGATAATGATTTGCTTACTCGTTGTCCGGATATGAATGAAGTTCGTATGGCAGTCTTTGCAATGGATAGCAGTAGTTCTCCTGGACCTGATGGGTTTTTTGGGGTCTTTTTTCAGTCTTTTTGGGATATTGTTGGTGCTGATGTGTTTGCTGTTGTCAAAAGCTTCTTTATGAGTGGCATGATACATCCTGGCCTGTGCTCCAGTATTATGGTCCTTATCCCGAAGGTGGAGGGTGCGATATCTCTTGATCAGTATAGGCCTATTGCAATGAGCAACTTTAGTTATAAAATAATTGCAAAAATTTTGGCTGATAGACTCGCTTCTATTGCATCTCGCATTGTTTCTCAGAATCAATTTGGATTTATTCCTAGACGAAGTATTCACCAATGCATTTCGCTTGCTTTTGAAGGCACTAATATGCTTCGTAAAAAGTGTTTTGGAGGGAACTTAGCCTTGAAAGTTGACATCAGGAAAGCTTTTGACACTTTGAATTGGAATTTTTTACTTGCCGTGATGGACGCTTTTGGTTTCTCTATTCAATTCAGAGACTGGATTCTGAATGTTTTATCTGCATCTCGGATTTCAATTTTGAACAATGGAGCCATTAGTGGATATTTCAGATGTTCAAGAGGGGTTCGACAAGGCGATCCGCTGTCTCCTATATTATTTGGTATTGCCGAGGAATTTCTTAGTCGTTGGTTGCTTCACCTCGTGGATACTGGGCGACTTGCTCCAATGCAATATACTTCTGCAAAGGTGTTTCCGACTCATTTATTTTATGCTGATGACATTCTTCTCTTCTGCAGAGCCTCTTCGAGTAATCTAGCTATTATCAAAGGTGTATTTGAGTTGTATGGATCTATCTCGGGTCAGTGTGTTAGTTGGAACAAATCTGAATTATTTCTGGGCTCCTTTGTTTCTTCTGGACATGGTAATCGTCTTGCTGATATTATTGGTATTCGTCAAGGGTCTGTTCCATTTCGCTATCTTGGAGTCCCTTTGTTTTTTGGTTTACCAAAGACACGACATCTGACTAGTTTGATGGATAGGGTGCTTGCTCACTTTGCTAAATGGAAAGGGCATTGTTTGTCTATGGCTGGGAGAGTGGCTCTGGTAAATTCTGTAATTACTGGTAGCTTCATTCACTCTTTTAGCATTTATAAGTGGCCCTTTGCGCTGCTTACACGTATGACTAGGCATATGAGGAATTTTATTTGGTCTGGGTCCATTAATTGCAAGAAGCTTGTCACTGTCCCTTGGAAAATTTGTTGTCAAAACTTCAAGGATGGAGGTCTTGGAATCAAGAATCTATCTATTCTAAACAAAGCGTTGAATGGAAAGATGGCTTGGGGTCTTCTTCAAGAAAAGTCTCTCTGCTTTAACTTACTTAGAACTCGTTTTTTCAATAAAGCGGGACAGTCACGACATTATATCATGAATTCTTCTATTTGGGGCTCAATAAAATCCATTTATTCTGAAGGTGAGCACCACTGTTTTTGGTGGATTGGTCAGCACTCTGAACTTAATTTTTGGAATGGGGCCTGGATGCGTCCTTCACTGGCTGCACAGGTTGGCCTATCTGCTAGTCAACAACGTCGTTGTTTTGATTTGGTGGAGGATTATTTGGATGGTAATAATTGGCACAATCTGCCCGTGTTACCTGCTGATGTGGAGAATAGATTGCGGAATATTAGGCGGGGTAGGGACGATGTTGATATTTGTGTTTGGAAGCCTGCTACGAGTGGAGTTTTAACTGTTAAGCTCTTGTACGCTTGGCTTAGATTTCCTCCTACTCAACAGCATTGGAGTCGTTTTTTAAGGTGTCAGAGTGTTCCTCCTGCACACTCGCTTATTGGATGGCGGGCTTATCTTGGGTATTTGCCAATACATGATCAGCTTCAGTTGCGTGGCTGTCAAGTTGTTTCTCGTTGCAGTTTGTGCTTGTTAGATTCTGAAACGTTGGACCATCTTTTTGTCTCCTGTCGGTTTTCCAAATTTATTTGGCATGGTGTTAGCTCATTGTTTGGAAGACGAATTAACACAGACTCGACTCTTAAGAATCTAGTTGATCATGCTGTTATTCAACGTTTCAGTACTCAAATCGCTGATTTATGGGCGGCTGCAATTGTTAATACAATTTGGGCTCTATGGCTTGCTCGTAATAGGTCCATTTTTTAGGATGAGAGGGTTGATACTTCCATCACGCTGAGACGGATTTGGGGAGCTGTTCGTGAATCTGCTCACACTAGACGGGGCTCCGTTTGGAATTCGCTAGTTGAACTTCAAATCTTAGGTGAGCTCGGGATTGAAAAGCGTCTTGCTAAGGCTCCGCACATTACTCCGATTTTTTGGCAACCACCTCCGAGGGATTGGATTAAGATCAATACTGATGCGTCTGTCATGGGTGCTCCTGGTCCTGCGGGTTGCGGAGGTATTTATCGCTCGCATACTGGCATGTGCCTTGGTGCGTTTGCCTTTCCGATTGAAAGTTCCTTTGCTTATCTTGCTGAACTATCTGCTGCTATTTACGCCATTGACATGGCTATCAGCAAAGGTTGGCGGAAAATTTGGCTTGAAAGCGACTCAATGTATGTTGTGCAGATGTTCAAATCTAAATCTTGTTCGGTCCCTTGGTTGCTTAGACAAAAATGGTTCAATTGTTTAAATCAGACCGATTCTATGGCTTTTGTGGTGTCTCATATTTTTCGTGAAGGAAATCATGTTGCGGATTCGCTTGCAAATTATGGACGGACGGCAACAGCTTCGACTTGGTGGGATGTTGTCCCAGATTTTTGTGGATCGGTCTTTTTTCATGATCGTGTAGGACGTTGCGTTTATCGCTTTTCCTAATTCTTTAGCTTCATTTTATTCTTTTTTCTTTTTGTATTATGACATTTATTTACTCTTTTAATAAATTTGGTTCGGGGCTTTTTTGGGTCTGTGGTGGGGGTGCCAGCATAGCTGGGATGTCCGCCGCTTACCCTTCCTCGCTAACCAATCTTTAATCAAAAAACGTACAACATATTTTTTAGAACATACGTTATGTATTTTAGAACATGTGTTATGTTTTTTCGAACATGAGTTATAAATTATATTATAGAACAAATGAAAAAACGATCCAGATATCTACTGATTTTTTAGAACATTATACTTAATTTTTACAACACAAACTATATATTTTTTAAAACATACGTTATAACATATATTTTAACTTTTAAAACACGAACTATGAAGTTAGAATGTACGACATATTTTTTAGAACTTACGTTATGTTTTTTTAGAACACGTGTTATGTTTTTTCGAACATGAGTTATAAATTATATTATAGAACAAGTGAAAAAACGATCCAGATATCTACTGCTTTTTTTAGAAAATTATACTTAATTTTTGAAACACAAACTATAAACTTTAGAACATATGTTATGTTTTTTAGAACATACGTTATGTTATTTAGAATGTGAGTTTTTTTTTTTGACAAAAAAATGGCCCATATAATTACTATTTTTTTAAGACATTATCTTAATTTTTAGAACACAAATTATAAAGTTTAGAATATATGTAACAATATTTAAAACACCGTCTTTAACAATTTAAAACATAAATTACAAAAATATAGAGGAATTAAATAAATAAGAAATTAGAGCATGTTCTTGGTTTTTTTTCTTTTAATAATTAATTATTATGCACATTTGTTTTTTTCTATTAATAATTATTATGCGAATTTAATCAATATTAATAAGTGCATGCATCAAATATTAAACAATAGAAGCTAAAAGGGGATTGGTATATTAATTAACGCGCGGCAAAATACACAAGGAAAGCAAATGGCTCAATGGTAAGAAGTGTGGAGTGTAATGGAGGAGGCCTGGGTTCGACCCTCCAAGCAGCAGTAGTGTTTTTCAGCTTTTTTTATTAAATTTTACACGGGTGGTTCTCACCTAGGGGAGGGTTCTCACTTGATCCCTCCCCTATATATATATATATATATAAATTACACACCACTTGTTAAATCGATCCCCAAACCGAACAATCATATATTCACCACTGAGCTGAACCAAACAGTACAATTCATCGGACCACATTTACTTATTTTTGAAGTTAAATTTTTATTCGATATGCATTATTATTTTTAGCATCTAAGCTGTGTTTCAGTATATTGAAATTTCATTTTCATTGGGTTGTTAGAGAAATGTCAAAAAATGTTGTTCATATTTGGCATTTTATGCTTTCCAGGTTTGTCACTAAGTAGATACCTCAACTTATAATTTTTTACCAATTAACTTCAATATGAAATCGACACTTGTAAACCATTCAATCATAATCACAACTGAATTGAAATGATTCAATATTAATCCGTGTTAAATATGAATTTGATTAAAAAAAAAATGAATTTGGATAAATTTATTTTACATCCAAATTTAAAGATCAATATATTCTTTTAGCAATATTCAGTCTCAAAATAAGAGTTGTGTGAGGTGGATGAATGTGATTTGATCGATTTGTAAACACATTTGTAAACACGGTGGTTTAAAAGAGAGAGTAGATGAGGTTGAGGAGAGAGATGGAAAAAAGCATTAGCTATCACGTGGACCTTAAGACCAAATGAATTGGGTTATTTACCGTTAGATCTAAGTTTATTAAAATTATACGATGGAGACTGAAAGTATCATAAAACTTATACTTAATAAGTCTAGATTTAACGGTGAATGACCAAAATCATTTGGTCATTAGGGTCAATGTGAGCACTACTCTGGAAAAGAGAGAAATGGAGAGAGTCATGTGATGTGGATGAATGTGATTGGTTAATAAGAGTGTTGAATATGAGTTTGACTTGTTTATAAGAAAATCAATTTCAAATAAAACTCATTTGGTTTCACATTCTGTGGTTTTTTTTTTTTTTTTTGCAAAACAAGCCCTAGTCACTCACTCTCCATTTTCGATGTGAAATTCAATTCATTCCTGTCACATCCCCATCCTTTAGAGTCGCTCATTGCCGAGGCATTTTACCCCGGTGCCACCCACTCCGGACAGGGTCGTTACAACCTCACTAGCTTCCGCCTGATTCATCCCTGAATCACACATCATATGTGGAAAATCAGCTCTAATACGAATTGTAAGAACATACCCCAATGTCATGTAGATATTATCCGCTTTGAGTCAAATCCAATATATTGGGTCTCACGGTTTTAGAATATGTATGCATGTATTGTATTCTCACCTTAGTAACAAGCCTCAGTGACCCCCTCTCTATTTCCGATAAAAGATCCAGTCCATTCCTGCCCTATCATTATCTCTTTAGACCGTTATTTGCTCAGATCTTTTACTCTGACATCACCCACTCTAAATCGGCTCATTACAAAAAATAGACCAATCAAAAAATTTATTTAATAAAAAAAGAACAAAGTAAAGAAAGAGACTTATTTTCGAATAAAAACATAAAGAAAAGCTAAAACCTTAGATAAAGAGATGAAACTTTCAATTCTTATTACAATTAGGAAAAATATTTTGGACTCCACTATCTTTTCCTACTGGGCTTGTGGTTGGAGTGAAGTTTCCATATTTGTGTTATCTCACCTTAAATAGTCATGTTGTTTATTTTTATTTTATTTTTGAGATAGTTTGTTGGATTTCTCGGTTTGAGACTCGTCAGGTACTCTTTAGATTAATTCTCTCTCAATTAAAACTTTTTACTTACGTTAAGACTCGAATTCGAGAATCATATTTTATTGAATGCTTTAATTTTTTTTTTTTTTTTTTTGATGAAAATTGAATGCTTTAATTGCTACCATATGTTTGCTAGTTAATCTAATTGTGAAACTTTAAACCTTTGTTTTTGTGGTCTTTTGCTCCCATGTGTTTTTTTTGTTGGGTGAATTACACCCATATCCGCATAACTTTGCCAAATTTTATAATATGAGCATTGAAGTTTAAAATGTAACATAATAAACTTTACAGTTTATTATATTCAACACTTCAAAATGATCGTTGACGGTTTTAAAATAAAAAATTACAAGAATTAATAGTATTCTAAACAATTTTAATTTTTGAAAATTTTCGTTTTTGAGATCATTTGTATGATGTTTAGTTAGAAGAGAAAAAGTTGACTATAGAGAGAGCTTGGATTATGTGACCCGGAACGGCTGCAAAATTTTAAAGATCCAAACTCTCATACTCGCTCTTTTTATAAATCTATTTAAATAAATATAAAATTTAATTAATTCTTTAGTTAGATAAAAAAAGAGCAAACTTTTTAGTCAATTTGCATATAACAAAATAGTTATAAGTTATATTATTATGAGATAATGTACAAATTTAGTTCTATGCTTATTGGGGAAGAAAAAATTTAGTCTCTACGTATAAAATAATACAATGTTAAACCTAACATTTACCAGACGGTGTAATTTCAAACCTCATTAATGAAAGATGAATTTTTATTTCATGTGCAACTTCATGTTTTGTATACCCTCTAACATTCGGCATTCTAACATTCAATAAGGCTTGAAATCAGACATCTTTCTGTCCAACAAAAAGTTAGGTTTGAAATTCCATCATTTAGTAAATATTAGGCTTAAGATCGCATTATTTTTTTACGTGAATGCTAAATTAGCTTTCATCCAGAAAACTATAGGATAAATTTATAATGTATTCCTATTATTGTTGAGAGACAAGTTGTTAAATAAATTTTAGAGACATCGTGTTGTGTCATTATTGTTTAGAATCGGTGATCGAGAAAACAATTCATATTATAATTTTAGTATAATATATTTTTATTTTCTATATGTAATTATAAATACGAAGTGGTGAAGCTCTTAGCCTAGTGGTTGAGAGCATACCTATGCCTTGGGAGGTCATGGGTTCGAATCACATCCAGGTCTAGTGGAGATTTTTCCTTTCTTCTTTAATGTATGTAAGCGCATTGCGTAAATTTTTAATAAAAAAACTTTGTATTTTAAAAAAATAAATACGAAATAATAATTATTTAATATAAAATAAATTTTTAATAATTATTATATTATAATTAAAATAAATTTTAGATTTTATTAAAGAAAGTTTTGAATATAGAGACTCTCCAATTATAAGGTTCTCAATGGACACTTAGACCCGCTCCGTAGTGCCGGTTTTGCGTGGACCTTATTGGGCTTGGGCCTATTGAGTAAGATTTGCATGAAAAGCCCCTTAAAAAAGGGAACAAGCCCAATAAATATAATAAGAGTCGAGAAGCTTTATATTAGCCTATTATTTCATTATAATTATTAAATTTCAATTTATGCTATAAAATTAATTAAACTATTTTACTAATTGTTTGTAAAAAAATTAAATTTTAATAAAGTCACTATATATTATCAATTTTCAACTAATAGAAAAAATTAATGTGATATGATTTGATCATTAATTCAAATTACGTTAAGAGTTTAGGAGATGTCTTATAATCTCCAGTAATATCACTTCAGCAATAGAAACATATATTAATGTTCAATTAAATTTGGGATCGGAAGTTTTGTCTGTCATGTTGAATTGGCAAGTTTTGTTTGGTTTGTCTTATGAGTCAAATGATTTGGAATTGTTATGGATTGGCCAACCCAAGGATAGTAGGAATTTTTATGGATCTTGTCCATCAATATGAGTGTGATATTCTTTTCATTTTCGAGACTTGCATTTGTCTGAATCTTTTAGATGCACTTCAGAGAAAAATTAAGTTTGTTGGGGGTGTGGTTGTTGACTGTGAAGGAAATAGTGGTGGTTTTGCATCCGTTCTGGGGTCTGCGGGGGATTGTTAAAATTCTAAATTCTGATCGACATTTTATAGATGCGGAAGTCAGATTGGAGGTAATTTTGAGATTGGTGATAGTACTTATTTTTTAAATGATTAATGGGGCTAATTTACTGAAGTTGGATTGGAAGGGTTGTCCTTATACATGGACTAATAATCATAAAGGAGATAGGAGAATCTGGTGCAAGCTTGATAGAACATTATGTAATAAAGAGCAAATTCATAAGTTCTCTGATTCTTATATGGAAGTACTTCTTGTGAGAATTTCTGATCATTCATCTATGATTATTCAGGGTTTGAATGTTCAAAGGGGGAAATGAGGATGCTTCTTTTCGATAATATGTTGATGGATCATTAAGATTTCCGGTCTCGAGTTATAGAGACTTGGAAGCAGCCAATTGACGGGTGTAATATGTTTGTTATTTGGCAAAAGTTAAAGAGTGTGAAATGGTTTTGTTTATAACTTAATAAGGAAGATGTCACGATTATTCGCCCAGAGACCGTCTTTCCTCCGGTCATGAAAGATTTTGAACAGTAAATGGAACGCAGTGAGACTCGCGAGCGGCAACAAAGGTTTGACGAACAATGGGAATTGCTTCGCAAGAAGCAACAAGAAAATTATGAACAGATGTGCAAATACTTCTCAAACTTGATTCAATCGATTTGAGAATTTAAAGGAGTTTCAAATCCTTCTTCAGTTGCACCCCAAGTGTTTGATGAAATTCCTGAGAGGAAATTAGAGCCACCAGATTTCAGTTTGCAAGAAAAACCCGAAGAAATAGTATATCCTTCTTCAGTTGCATCTCAACTGTTGGAGAAAGTGCCTGCAAGGAAGTTGGGCAGCCTAGACAAGCACCACCAGCATTTTGAAGAGGTAAGGAATCAGACCACTGTTATTAACATGTTGATATCTAAAATTCAATCTGAATCAAGATCCTATCAACCCATGGAATCCTATAAGCAAGCTAGGTTTCAGGACACCCATCTGAATGATGAGATCGAGGTTCCTAAGCCCAATCCTACATTTAGATCTTCCCTAGTTCCAAAGCAATGGCCCCAAACTAACCATTCCTACACCAAAACTTCTGCTAACATCAACCAAACACGGGTAACAACTCAACCACTCTTCAAATCTCTGTTCACCACTCCCCCTTGGCCCTCAAACACCCCAAACAATTTGAAATCCAACTCAACCTTTAAAATTGACATAGCTCATAATAGTTTACCTATGGATTCCTCATCCATCTATGGACAAGCAAATTTTCGGTCCAAGTTTGGACTAAGTGGAAGCCCTGTTTATTGTTACATTCTTGGGGACAATAATGATTTAAAAGGGGGAGTAATTCCATTAGTGAAGGTAATAAGAGGAGGTAGTGAGAGGGCTAATCATAGTAAGCAAAAGAAGAAAGGTAAGAAGGGGATAGATGGGTTCTCGGTTGATTATGATAGTGGTATGCTTGCAAGTGTGGCCTGGTTTAAAGGGATGCTAAATGAAAACTATGGTATGCAATGTCGGGATACCCATGGTATCCATCAGCCCTATCAGCAGTCCTATTGCTTTATGATACTACACAATCAAGCATGGCCCTGGATTGAAGAATTTGAAGTGCTGCCTCATCTTCAAGATGCAAGCCTTGCTAAGTTTGATTCATTGATGGGTTCAGGAGCCTTCTTGGAGTGTTCTATATCAGTTAACATGGTAACTAATGAGGTAGACTCACTAGTTGAGCATATTGAAGAGGTCTTTTTTGAGGGTCAAAATACTTTATGCCGATCGTTATTTCCATCCCATCATTTTAGCGTTGTCAAACTTGAGAGGAGAATGAGTTCCTTCTACCTTGTACAAGGCTTAAATCTGAGCAATCAAACCCTTGTTTTAGCCCATTATACTCAGGATCATCAAGATGAATTTAAACTAAAGGAGAAACTTCATGTTTTTATGGTGATTGCAAAGCAAGAAGTTGATCAACTTGGGCTTCTTCAGTATGAAAGGATACTATAAATGCCAATTAAATCTCCTAGTTCTGAAAAGGGTTCGAGATGATGATGACAGTGATGAATATGAGTGGCAAAAGAGAAGTGTTAGAGGTATTGGATTGAGCTACTCATTTTTTGGACATGCAAATGCTAGTGATGGTTGGGGACAAGTTTTGCTGAAAATGACGGGGAGTAATGAAGTTATGTTTGGGAATGCGGTCCAGCCTTGTGATGGTGTTCCAATAGTTTTATTATTCCATATATCTAGATTATTAATGGAAATACAGGGACTAATAAAACATATTTACCAGAAAAGAAAATATATTAATGGAAACTATCTTAATTATTATATAAAACAAAATCCATTCAATATCCAATTTCATAAATTTAATTAAAGAAGGCCATATATCTAGATTTCCATGTTTAAAATTAGCAACAATAATTAAAAATTAACTAAATATAAGCAACATTGGGAGATTCTCCCAATACCTCCACTCTCTATATAAACAATATACAAAGCTCAACATAATCACCTTAGTTAGTAATTAAGATGTCATTAACAAAATCTCATTCTCTCATCTTAGTATTGGTGATGACAATTATTTTGAGTGATCAAAGGGTAAACCATGTCGTTGCATATCAGGCCCGTCCCTGGGCATGGACATGATGCCTTCCTAGGGTCCAAGGATGAGAAGGGCCCCAATTATAGTAATATATTAGTACCTATTAAATTATACTTGATTAAATTCAAAAATAATTATAGTTGATTAAAAACGTTGGCATTAGATTCTTTCCAAATAAAAAACGTTAGCATCAGTTATGAAATAGTCTTTCTAAATTACCTACTTTATCTCGGATTCTTTCCAAATTTCCTAATAAAAATTTTGGGCATCAATTCTCTAATTTATCTCAAAGTGTTTCTATAATTATCTTTCTCATCTATCAATCGCAACAAAAATTTATAATTTATCTCTTCCTTGTTTAATCACACTCCAATCCCAAAGAATATTAAACTGTAATATTATCCTACATCGTCAGTTCATCTTCTCAATACATCAGCGATATAATCAAATTTGTTTTCTAATCACCTCAGTGTGAAACTTCTAATTACTAATAGTCTTTTTTGTTGTCTTTGAGAAACTCTATCAGATTCTGATTTACTCGGTCTTCAAAAGCAATTTGAAAAAAACGTATCAAAATCTTCAAATTTCAAGAACTTAGGCGCTAAACCTCATTAAATGATGTGATTTTCAAATTTGGGTTTTCATTTTTTCGTTATCATGCTTTGTATCGTAAAGAGCATAAAATCTATTAGAACTATTTCATAATTTATTAAATTTAAGAAATTTACTTCTAGAAATGCTCATAGACATCATTTTGTATAAGAAATTTGGTACTTAAAACAATATAAAATGTTTTTATTAGATATTTTGTTAAATGTAACAAGAAAAATATCATTTTTAAGTAATCTTTTTTTTTATACAATTTACTTTTCTAGTTATTTTTTTATTTCCACTTATTTATTAGGGCCTAATGAGTGTAAAATGTGTATAATATTTTGTAGCAATTTTGGGTACAAACGGAACAATAATGCAGCATATCGTTCTCATAATATATGTTATCTATTAAATTCTTCATTTTTCTTTTTGTTGATAAAGTAATTATATGTTATTATGTCAATTAACTTGAGCTACTTCTTATGAACTACTCGCGATATGCTACTTTCCTGACTCATCTTCTGTACGCTGATGACATCCTCCTCTTCTGCAAAGCATCATCTGAGAATATATGTGCCGTTCGAGATGTTTTTTCTCTATACGACTCATTATCGGGGCAAATGGTAAATTGGAAAAAATCTGAAATGTTTATTGGTATGGCAGTAATGGCTGGCTGTGGTAGACGTCTAGCTAGACTCATCGGGATCAAACAAAAATAGCTTCCTTTTCGTTATTTGGGAGTACCTCTCTTTTTTGGCATTCCTCGAAAGCAACACCTTGTGAGCATTATGGATAAAATTCTGGCAAATTTCAGTTGCTGGAAAGGTTTGTGTCTGTCAATGGCTGTGCGTGTGGCTCTTGTGAAGTCAGTTATAACAAGCAGTTTTATCCACTCTTTCATTATCTACAAATGGCCTAAAATGTTATTGTCTCACATGAATCGGTGTATGAAAAATTTCATCTGGATGGGATGCATTGACAACAAAAAGCAGGTTATAGTCGCTTAGGGGAAATGTTATCGTCTGATAAGGGAAGGCGGCTTAGGTATAAAGGATCTTAGACTCCTGAATTCTGCTTTGTTAGGGAAAATGGTTTGGGGAATAATGCAAGGGGAATCACGATGCTTTGCTTTGCTTCGCTCTAGGTTCATAACATCAGCTGGTATACAAAGGGAATACATATCGAATTCATCAATTTGGGGTTCGATAAGGCCAGTGTATAAAAAATTTCAGGAGCACAGTTTTTGGTGGATTGGCAGGAGGACGACATTGAATTTTTGGAATAGCGGATGGATATCTCCTTCGATTAGTGATCAGCTGAACATTCCTCAGAAGCAGAGGCGCAAATCACAGGAATCGGTAAGCAATTACTTGCTCGATATTGGATGGGAGGGACTGTGAAGGAAAATAGGCAAACGTTTGGCAGTGGAAATATAAAATTTTTACCTATTTCCTTTTCCCAAGATCCGTTAATCGTTATTTCATATAAGGAGGGATTGAACATAAATACCTTTATGACGATCAATCTACTGTTGCAAACGAAGTGCCCACAACTTCAAAAGAGATGGAAACTGTCTACCAATCTGCCCCTACCCGAACAGACCTTCCAGACCTCCGAACGATAATCCCAACGGTGGAAACATGGAAGAACGTGTCTAGAAGCTCCTGTCCAAATATTGTGACGATCCAATGGTTCAATCTTCGGGAATCCGCGAAATCGTGAACTGACTTGATGTAGGAGGAGCAAAACGAATTTCTCCTTTTGTATGTGTTTTCTACATTCATGAACATAACAAAACATATAAGTAAACGATTAGAACTCAACCAAGAAATAGCAATCAAGATAGATTGCCTCTAATTAATCAACACAAGATCAAGGAGAAAAAGAAAGAGATGAAATCAATTGATTCGGAAGCAAGCGGTGGAATTCCGTCCTCTACTGTAGGGTCGAAATTCTCAGTCTGCAAGGAGACTAGGTCAGCCGAAATTTACAGCTAAAGGGGGTTTATATAGCCTCTTCCATCTAAACCCTAGTCAGATAGAATTAGGTTACTGAATAAGAATTTAATTCGGAATAAAACTCTTATTGTTATTATCTGTAATTATATCTAAATATAAAGATAATAATAACTTATTAATAGGATAATAATAGAAGAAATTTAATCTCATTAAACCTCATAACTTATTTATCCTATAATTAATTTAATTCACAATCATAATCTGATTATAATTGTTTAAAAAGTAAATTAATTCCTTTATGTATTTAACACATAAATTCGCCCCCCTCATGTTACTGGGCCTTAGTGGACTCAGTTGGGCTTCCGTCAATTAATTAACATCTGTTTCTCATTTGGGTTCCAAGTCTTATGTGTGACTCATTAGGTTCTTATTGCTTCTAGCCGTATACAACTATTAAATTAATTTTCTCAGAATTATATTTAATCTTTGTATAACGAAATGAGTACGCGAACTGTGATTGGCAGATCCGAAACATTCCCCCAGAGCTATAAGAAGATAAGTTGATTCTGTCGTTGACCTTTCCGTATTAGTTACAGTATAATTCGATCCTTCATCAACTACATCCTTGAACTGAATCTTATGACTATGGATAATGTCAAGTCATATATAGCGAGACATTCGTTTTACTTGTACAGGCCGAGTTAACTCCAATTAGATAGGTTAAGTGAAATCTGCATTTCAAGTCTTAAGCTATCACCTTGCAAGGATTTAGAGTTAAGTCTTCCACAAGCGATCCTTCGACGTATCTCCCATTTTATCAGGAGTGACAAATGCTCAATCCAATGTATAACTATCCTGTAATTACTTCCTGTGATACCCAACGTCTGTCGTACACACCCTAGAGTCATCCCTGTTATATATCGTGTTACAACAGGATCAAAGCATCACATTCCATAATCCAGAATCACTAATTAACATTCCTTTGAGTCTTAGGATTACTTATACCTATTAATACCAATGAGATGAACAGGTGACAAGGATAAATCTACCGATCCTGTTATCTCAAGTCGAGTCCCCAATCCTAATGAACTCTTTTCATTGGATCCATGTAACTGTCCAGATATCTGCATATCTGAAGCTTGTGAGATCACCTCTCTTTCTTGACAGAAAACATTGTTACTTGCAAGTCTCAACAGTGTTATGTCAATCCCTATTCAAAACATATCACTTGACTTGGGGTGGTTTTAAGTTTATTAGTTTATTATAATGTTTCGTCTCACTTCATGCTTGTATGAACACTTTATAATCACTTTAAATAAACTTAGGGTATTCCTTTTATTAGACTTATTTAGTTCTTTAAAAGAGGTTGCCTTTATACAGTTATGAAGCCATATCTTATTAAAACAAATGACATAAAGAACAATTCATTTACATTAGGTTCATATCCTAGAACAATTGTCTATAGGACACTAAACCCCAACATACTCCCACTTGGACTAAAGCCAATTGTTTCTAAAAACATTCCCAAAAGCGTTCGCATGACCATTATGAACCTTTTGGGGTTAAGGCATTGTTTAAATGGATCTATAAGATTGTCCTTTTATGGGCACTCCGTTTTGATTCTCACATCTACTCTTGTTGTTATCTCTCGGTAGAGATAGTAACGATTGAGGTAGTGTTTGGACGTATTATGCGACTGCGGGTCCTTGGCAAGAGCAATAGCTCTATTGTTAATCTCATTAACAATGTCAGGCACCACACCTAGTTCATTAATGAACTTCCTTTCCAAACTTCCTGTCAGCTGCTTCCAAAGCTGCTACATACTCTGATTTTGACCTTTGGCTCAGCTACAGTTTCCTGCTTGGAACTATTCCAGCTAACCGTACCTCTTTCAGAATAAACTTGTATTCTGTGAAATCATCATTATCTGTTTGATGACTTATATCGGAAAGTCTCCAACTTTCAATTTATCATCTCTATATACTTGGAACATGTCCATAGTTTATCTTAAGTACTTAAGATTGTCCTTGACAACAATCCAGTGAGCATCACTTGGATTGACCTATAATCGACTGTCATGCTTAAAGTAACAATGATGTTAGGTCTAGTGCGAAATGCTTTGAGCACTTTGTCAATGCATTTAGACTGGGAGGGGTCAAGCAGTCTTCTTAATCTTAGATCTTAATCTTTAAGATGTAAGCTGCTTCTCCTAAGTCTATTATGGAGAATTTTATCCGATAACCAAAATTTTCACCAATTGCAGTGTAGATATGTCGCTCCCATTAGTAGAATATCATCGAAATGTCATACTAAGTAAACGACCAAGCTCCCACTAGTTTACATGTAAAGGCTCATACGAGCTCTCACTAGTTTACATGTATAGGTTTGCAAGAGTCTCCTCATAAGCTGTAGGTTCATCGTCTAATACTTGAACCTCTTCTCCCACTAGAAATCCAAATCTCTTTGGGATTTCATCGGCTCCCACTAGAAATCCAAAATCTCTTAGGGATTTTGATGAACTTGACCAAACCTATGAGTTAGTAATGTCACCAGTGTCTCATCTTGTGAGACAGATTCGTGTTCCACCATCGCTTCCGCTATTTCAGCCTATCCTTCCTTTTGAACTTCATTAAGTTCAATTACACTTTCTATTTGTGTTTCTAGAAGAAACTCTTTCTTTAGAAGTATAGCGTCTTTGGATACTATTTACTTTTGATCATCTGGATGATAGAAGTAATATCCTACTTTTCTTTCGGATATCCAATAAAGATGTATTTGTTAGATTTAGAATCTAACTTATCTGATGTTATGTGTTTAACATATGATGACCACCCCTAAACTCTCATAAAAGAGAAACTGGGTTTCTTTTTCCATGAACAATTCAAATGGAATAGAACTGGCGGATTTTGTGGATACTCGGTTTAAGGTACATAAGGAGGTTTCCAAGGTGTAGCCCTAGAACATCTTTAGAAGAGTGGTTATGCTCATTATGGATTGTACTATATCTAATAGAGTACAATTTCTCCTTTTAGATACATCCTGGTGTATATGGAGGAGTCCATTATGAATGAATCCATATTCATTTAGATAATTCAGGAAAATATTTGAAAAATATTCTCTGCCTCGATCTAATCGAAGTACTTTAATAGTCTTTCCTGTTTGAATCATTTGAACTTTCTCAAAAGCTTCTGACTTATGCTTCATCAAGAAGATGTATCAATATCTGGTATGATCATCTTATGAAACTAATGAAGTGACTGAACCTTTCTCTTTGCTTGTGTTGATATATGACTAACTACATCTGAATGTACTAGTCCTAGAGTGTCTGATACACATTCTCCTTTATTGCTAAAGGGTGTCTTTGTCATCTTTGCCCTTAAACAAGACTTACATGTGTCCATTGATTCTAAATAAGATCAAGGAGAAAAAGAAAGAGATGAAATCAATTGATTCGGAAGCAAACGGTGGAATTCTGTTCTCTACTGTAGGGTCGAAATTCCCAGTCTGCAAGGAGACTAGGTCAGCCGAAATTTACAACTAAAGGGGGACTATATAGCCTCTTCCATCTAAACCCTAGTCAGATAGAATTAGGTTACTGAATAAAAATTTAATTCGGAATAAAACTCTTATTGTTATTATCTGTAATTATATCTAAATATAAAGATAATAATAACTTATTAATAGGATAATAATAGAAGCAATTTAATCTCATTAAACCTCATAACTTATTTATCCTATAATTAATTTAATTCACAATCATAATCTGATTATAATTGTTTAAAAAATAAATTAATTCCTTTATGTATTTAACACATAAATTCGCCCCCCTCATGTTACTGGGCCTTAGTGGACTCAGTTGGACTTCCGTCAATTAATTAACATCTGTTTCTCTTTTGGGTTCCAAGTCTTATGTGTGACCCATTAGGTTCTTATTGCTTCTAGCCGTATACAACTATTAAATTAATTTTCCCAGAATTATATTTAATCTTTGTATAACAGAATGAGTACGCGAACTGTGATTGGCAGATCCGAAACATTCCCCCAGAGCTATAAGAAGACAGGTCGATTCTGTCGTTGACCTTTCCGTATTAGTTACAGTATAATTTGATCCTTCATCAACTACATCCTTGAACTGAATCTTATGACTATGGATAATGTCAAGTCATATATAGCGAGACGTTCGTTTTACTTGTACAGGCTGAGTTAACTCCAATTAGATAGGTTAAGTGAAATCTGCATTTCAAGTCTTAAGCTATCACCTTGCAAGGATTTAGAGTTAAGTCTTCCACAAGCGATCCTTGGACGTATCTCCCATTTTATCAGGAGTGACAAATGCTCAATCCAATGTATAACTATCCTGCAATTACTTCCTGTGATACCCAACGTTTGTCGTACACACCCCAGAGTCATCCCTGTTATGGATCATGTTACAACAGGATCAAAGCATCACATTCCATAATCCATAATCACTAATTAACATTCCTTTGAGTCTTAGGATTACTTATACCTATTAATACCAATGAGATGAACAGGTGACAAGGATAAATCTACCCATCCTGTTATCTCAAGTCGGGTCCCCAATCCTAATGAACTCTTTTCATTGGATCCATGTAACTATGCAGATATCTGCATATCTGAAGCTTGTGAGATCAGCTCTCTGTCTTGACAGAAAATATTGTTACATGCAAGTCTCAACAGTGTTATGTCAATCCCTATTCAACCATATCTTATTAAAATAAATGATATAAAGAACAATTCATTTACATTAGGTTCATATCCTAGAACAATTGTCTATAGGACGCTAAACCCCAACTGACTGCCTGTGTTACCGGCAGAAGTGGATGCACAAATAAGGGCTATTAAATGCAACAGGGAGGATCGGGATGTCTGTGTTTGGAAGTCATCAGCTTTTAGAAAATTTTCTACAAAATTATTTTACGAATGGCTTCAAGCTGATGCATTCAGGAGGGACTGGTGTCGGTTTGTATGGAAGTCGTACATACTGTCATCGCATTCATTTATATGCTGGAGGGAGATCATGGGCTGCTTACCAATGCATGACAGGCTAAAGAGGCGAGGATGTATAATTGTGTCACGATGTTGTTTTTGTGCTAAAGATTCAGAGTCAGCTGAGCATCTGCTAATTTCATGCGAGTTCGCCAATCAGTTCTGGTGGGGAGTGGGTGATCTGTTTGGCAGAACGGTTTACACAAAAGCTTCGATTACCGAGTTGGTGCGGGATGCGGCTAGCCAAAGATTCAGCCCACAGATTGCTGAATTGTGGAGATCAACCATTATTAACGGTATCTAAGTGCTATGGTTCACTCGGAATAAATTGGTTTTTCAAGTGGAGAAGCCTACATCTCGATGGCATTTAGATGTCTTTGGAACTTGGTTCGGGAGACAGGAGGAATAGAGTCGGGTTCTATACGGAACTCCATTGTCGAGTGCAAAATTCTGCTTCAGCTGGGTTTGCAAAGGAAGCCGCACCGTGCGCCAAGGATAATTCCTGTTTGTTGGCAGGCAACGTCGATGGGATGGTTGAAGGTTAACACAGATTTATCGCTGGCCGGTACTCTAAGCTCGGCAGGTTGTGGAGGAATTTTCAAGACAAAGCACAAGACTTTTGCGGGCGCTTTTGCTTTTCCTATAGAATGTAATTTATCATACATAGCAGAACTAGTTGCGGCTATTTCTGCTATAAATATGGCTTATGCACGAGATTGGAAGAAGCTTTGGGTGGAGAGCAATTCAATTTATGGTTCAAACGATGAAGTCAAGATCACTGGAGGTTCCATGGATTGCTAAGTAAGATTGGCTCTGTTGCTTACAAAATATGGAATCAATGACGGTTGCTTTCTTGCATATGTATAGGGAAGGGAATCAGGTAGCTGATACACTGGCGAACTATGGAAGATCGGCTGATCACAATGAACGGTGGGATGAATTACCACATTTTTGTTCCGCAACTTTTCTTAGCAATTTAGGAAGCCATACTGTATACCGTTTTCATTAATTGCATTCTGATTCACATTCTTGTAAATTTTATTTTTTATTCTTTTAATAAATTGGGCTTCGGGTCAGGCGTGGAGCACAGGAGTGCCAACCTAGTTGGGATGTCTGTTCAAAATGCTTCTAGATTGCCTGCATTTCATTAAAAAAAATTAATTGTTTTTGGGACAAAATGCAAATTTAATTTGTGTTACAAAAATAATTGAATATTTTTATCTCAAAAAATTTAATATTATAATTGGTTAGCGTATGTGAATGTGAGTTTAGTATCAAAATCGTATAATGGTGAGATTATTAATAAGATCAACAGATGCTTTGAGTTTAACATTTAAATGATATCAATGGAAAGCTAATGCTAACATTTTAAACAAAAACATTATACATGTCCAAATCCAAGCTCTCTGGCAAAGTATTTGGGCTGCTAGACACGTCATCCATGATGGAACTATGTGGCGAGTTGGGAATGGGTCCCGGATTAACATATGGCATGACAACTGGCTCCTATCTCCTAATGCAAAAAAACCGCTAATCTCCTGGGCTGAACCGAAGCCATCCCTGGTGTCTGAACTGTTCAATTGCGAAGGTACTGATTAGAACTATAATTTGCTTAACTCAATGTTTGTGTCTTCTGATATTGCAGATATTTCAAAAATAAGAATCAGACATTCGAGATACACTGATGACACATATTGGGGCGAAACATCAACAGGGCAACTTTCTGTCAAGTCGTGTGCTGCCTTACTAGAGAGAAGACGTCAAGCAACATCAATACCATCCTCATCTTCTGGACACTCGAACATGCCATGGAAACGCCTCTGGTCATCTAACTTGCCTCCTAAGGTTAAGCACTTTGCTTGGAAGATGATCACTAGTGTTCTCCCGTGTTCCTCTATCTTGCAGCAACGTGGGATTCTAAGGAGTGGCGAATGTGTCCAATGCCACGCTGATACAGAAACCTTACACCACGTATTTATTTCTTATTCGAGCGCAAAAGAGACATGGAAAGTAGCGAGGATGCAAGTACGATAGGACAAAATCAGAACCCCTACCTTGGGTCTATGGATTCAACGGTGCTGAGAGTTATCTAGTGGAGATGGAGCACAATTTGGGCTAATCCTACTATGGTGGCTGTGGTATAACGAGAACCAACTGATACATGAAGGAAACAAGATGGATTCCGGCAGCCTCATAGCCAAGACACACAGTTTCTATACGGAATGGAAATCCTATGCTCAGAATCCGAATGTTCCAATTCCAAGCGCATTTCCCCTTGACCCTTACAAGGTCTGGCGTCCCCTCCCGCTGGCATCACAAAACTTAACTGTGATACCTTATGGGAGGATAATGGCCATTCCGCAAGAGCTGGGGTGATCGCACAAGATTCAAATGGTCATGTCTTATTCTCGGCAAAGATCCCATTACCGCCCAGTCTGTCAGCAGAAGCAGTAGAATTGCAAGCTATTCACGAAGGATTGAACATTGCGTGGAATTTCAATATGCAGAATATCTCGGTGGAGTCGGACGCGAAGATAGTCGTGGACACATTAACTCGCGGTCTGATCCCACTATCTCCACTCAATTTTTTATACTTAGATGTCAAACAATTATCGTTTTCATTTTCCACTTGCTTATTTCATTTTGTTAGGTGAGAAGGAAACAGAGTGGCACATTATTTAGCTCAATGGGCTCGAGATTTGCAATCACCTCTAGTTCTAAAGGGAGACAATCCGGATTTAGTATGGCCTTTATTATGTAATGATGCCATCAATATTTAATATAGGACTTTTTTTCCTCTTAAAAAAGAATAAAAACATTAAATAAAATAGATGTATTAATAATTGTAAGAAATAGTTCGTTATAACTTGAGTTTGTTTTAAAAGTTTTGGCTTTTTAATTCTTTATTTATTTGATGTTGGTTTTCTAGTTTATATTATATGGATATTTATCTAAGTATTGATGAAATTATCAGATTATGAAAAATGCATGTTACCTATGTTTTAAAAACAGAACCGACAATCGAACCAGATTAATAATGGATCAAGGGTCAATAGGTTAGTTGAACTGGATGACGTCATAAATGATATATATGATTAATAATATTCTATATATAATTACTATAAAACTTGAATTGGTTTAATTTATTATATATATATATATATATATATAATTGAGGTTAAAAGTAATGATGTGGTTAAGTGCTAATTTTTTAAAAATATAAGTAAAAAGAAATTAGTTTTTTTTAGAATAATAGTGTTGTTTGTTGAAAAATAAAAAATTATTTTAATAAAGTGTGTTGTTAGAAAATTCTATTAAGGAATATGAATTTTGATTTTTTTTACTATTAATCTCCAAAAAGAAGAACTAATTTTATAAAAGAAAATAAATGAGCGGTGTCGTTTATAGGTAGGCAAAATCCACTTTCTCATATACCTCTTATCCATATCAAAAAATCATGAGAAAATATAGAAGATTCATCTCTATAAATAAGCAATACAAGATCTAAGCTATCTCACGATTCCACGTGTCTTTAGCTTGTATCTAAAGGTATAAAAAAAAATCCTTTTGGATTTTTTTAGAAAAATTTCTTTTAAAGTTTATTATCATTATTTTTTTAAATAACCGAGGTTGTTTTGATTTTCCGGTATGATACCAGTTTATCGGTTCCCTCCGGTTCTATATGGGTTAATATGTCGTGACTTTTTGTATTTTCTTGAGACAAGTCCTTTTTTTTCAATTCAATAACTTTTTTTAAAAAAATTTGCGCACAATGCCCTTACATTAAAGAAGAAAGAAAAATTCACATCTGATCCGAATATGATTCGAATCCATAACCTCTCTAATTATAGGTATACCTTCAACCACTGGACCAAAAGTTTCACTGCTTTTCAATTCAATAACTTGTTGTGTATTGTTTTTGAAATAAATAACTGAGTAATTTAGATGATTTTTAAATCATAATTAAAGAATATTACTTGTTGGAGAACTCCTATAGCAATTACTATGATATTTGTTTCTTTTATAAAAAAAATATTTATTTCAATAATAAATAGTAATACTTATTTTTTAATTAATATTACTTAATAAAATTTACTAGTAATATTTTTGAATAAATTTATATTAATAAAAATTATTAATAAAAAAATTGGATTAAAATAAATAAAATATATTAGTGGAAGCTATCTTAATTATTATATAAAACAAAATCCATTAAACATCCAATCTCATAAATTTAACTAAAGAATGCCATACATCTAGATTTCTTGTTTAAAATTAGAAATAATAATTAAAAAAATAACTAAATATAAGTAACATTGTGAGATTCTCCAAACACATCCAGTCTCTATATAAACAACATACAAAATGTAAATTAGTTTTTTTGGACAAAATGCAAATTTAATTTGTGTTACAAAAATAATTGAATAATTTTTATCTCAATAAAATCAATATTATAAATTTTCGATTAAATTTATATCATAAAGATAATGTTACATTACTATGACCATGACTTAAGTCGTGTTAAGTATTATGATGTTTCTGTTACGTTATTAGTGGATATTATACACTTTTTTATGTCTCATGTCTAGTTATTATTATATTTGTAGTTATATATTCAATGATGTTTGACCAGAGATCAATTTTTTTTAATTTCTTTTAATTGGTTAACCTATGTGAGTTTAGCTAATTGATCATAGGATTAAAATAGCTAATTGTCATTTATACCCTCGTTATCTTCATCACTTAAAAGGTATACACAATCTCATATCTAACTTTGTCAAATCCTTTTTCAAATCTCTTAATCTTTCCTTTCATCCGCTTCACTTATTTTTTCACTTCGATTGTTTTTCTTTCCATAAACTTCACTATAATTTTGTTGGATAATTAAACTATTATCTATATAATCACATGTCTTTCCATGCTAGAATTTTTACTAAAAGTAGTAAGAGAGATATTGTGGAAGCTTTCGAATGAAGTCCATAATTTAGTGCATGTGGGTCTGTGAGCCTTCCATTGGACATTTTCTGTCAATTCACACGTCCCTTTCATCTTAAGCCTTTCTGATGTCCAATTGAATACAATAAAAATGAACTATATGGATACAATGGGAGTAAACCGTATGGAAAGGAAAAAATTTGAATTGACAAAAAGTGAAGTTATATCGACAGGAGGTGAAATAAGTTAAAAGATTTGAAAAGGCTTTTAGACAATTAGATTTTTTATTCGGTACGTTTTTACAAATAGGATGAAGATGATGGGAGTATGAGAACAATTAGGTTAAAGATAAATGAATAACCTTATATTAATAAAAATTATTAATAAAAAATTGGATTAAAAGAAAATATCTTAACGGAAAATATCTTAATTATTATATAAAACGAAATCCACTCAATATCCAATTTCATAAATTTAATTAAAGAATGTCATATATCTAGATTTCCATATTTAAAATTAGCAACAATAATTAAAAATTAACTAAATATAAGCAACATTGGGAGATTCTCCCAACACCTCCACTCTCTATATAAACAACATACAAAGCTCAATATAATCACCTTAGTTAGCAATTAAGATGTCACATACAAAATCTCATTCTCTCATCTTAGTATTGGTGATGACAATTATTTTGAGTGATCAAAGGGTAAACCATGTCGTTGCATATGTGAGCATATCATGTCGGATTTTGAGAAGAAGTTTATCATGAAGAAATTAGTTGTTATGGTTCTAATTTGTGGAGTTATTAAACTTAAACTAAGTGTATTAATTTACTTGTTCGATGTATTAAATTCTTCATTTTTCTTTTTGTTGATAAAGTAATTATATGTTATTATGTCAATTAACTTGAGCTACTTCTTATGAACTACTCGCGATATGCTACTTTCCTGACTCATCTTCTGTACGCTGATGACATCCTCCTCTTCTGCAAAGCATCAGCTGAGAATATATGTGCCGTTTGATAGGGGTATTTTACCCCTATCTTTTAGCGTGATTTACGGGTTGATTTTAGATAAAATAAATAAGTTTAATTACAAAAATAAAGTGTTTTGATAAAATAAAGAAATAAAAATAAATCTCGTACTTTTAGTTTATTTTCCTCGTTTTTTATTAGTTTAGGAAATAAAAACGTCAAGCTAACTCGGCTCTCAAGTTTTGTATTTCAGGTACGAGAAAGGAGCAAAAATCCACTCCATACGCATGGCGTATAATCCCCTACGCGGGGCATGAAATATGGTGTCGGTAATGATTGCCTTATCCGCAGAAGCCATGTGGAACTGACTCAGCATACGCAGGGCGTATACCACTTTACGCGAGACGTATGACACATGTCGGCAATAATTGGCCTAATCCTAAAAGTCAGACTGCATTGTCTCCCAGAGTCAACTCTCCTTACGCGGGGCGTACCACCATATACGCGGGGCATAAAAGGCAGTTCTTCAACATAAAAAGATCAGAGACTCTTTTACGCGGGGCGTACTTCAGCTACGCACGGCGTAAAAGTACCAATTCAAGCAATAAAACTCCAGAGACTCAAACACGCGGGGCGTACAATCCCTTACGCAGGGCGTGCTTGAGGCAACAAGACAACGAATTGGTCCACATGCAGGAGATTTCTAACGGAATGGGCATTTACGCGGGGCGTAGACCAATTTACGCGGGGCGTATCATGGGATTTCTGCACCAAATAATGTTGCTCTATACTTGTGCTTTGTGAAATTACAAACTTACCCTTGCTTGATGTCTATAAATAAGAAGCTCTTGAACTTCATTTAACACCAACTACATACTAGAGAGCTACACTATACTCTTTTCTTTCTTTGTAATTTAGATTCAGATTTTGTAAGTTAAACTCTCCCCCCCTCGAGAGCTTGTTCGTTGTTCCGGCGTTCCATTGACGCTCCGTTCCACCATTCGTCACCAAGCTCGAGAGTTCCACCTCCACGACCTAGGAGACGACTTTGAGTCCGGTTAGGTAGTTCCAAGGGCGGATTCTCCCTTTTTACTTGCTAATTAGCTTGTACTCTTTCTATGTACTAGGCTTGGTTGTATTTCATCTAATCACTTTCCATATTTATAATTTATGATTTATAATCTCTATTTCCCTTTATGTGTTAATGTTTATTGCTTGTTTTGATATTGATAATTGATTATTGTGTAGGAGAACGCGATTACCGCCGCCATTCGGGCTATCTTTAGGGAGTTATATAGGTGTTGCCTTACCGAAAGTGACAAACCGGAAACCGTAGGAATTGACAAGCCACGGAACTTACGGGCCCTAGTTTCTAATTCCCCCGCATTAGACACGACTTGACTAGGAACCACGTAGTCTAAGTACTTCACGGGTCGGTTCTACTACACTTAGTCGTCTTTGCAAGAGTAAACTATTATCCGTATACATTTAGAATCATTATTTATCATGGTTATAACTTATCATATTCATCCCACTTCATAGAGTTTAGCTACATAAATCTGTGTCGCCAATATCGAGGAATAGTGTGTAGTTGAGTCTTACTTAACCCCAAAGTAATTACCACTTAAATAACATATGAAACCGAGTCGTCTAATACTTGTAATTATAAATCCCGTGGATTCGATACCCGGTCTTAACCGGATTATTACTTGATACGACGGGGTACACTTGCCCCTAAGTAGTGACGTCTAGTGAATTTAGAGCAATTAGAAAGACCACATCCATAGTCCCATAGCACACTCATATCACACTACATCCGTAAACACAGCTAGACGAACCACGCATCAAGTTTTTGGCGCCGTTGCCGGGGATTTATAATTTCCTACAATATTAGACAAAAACGTTTCATTATTAGTTTAAGCATTCTTTTTGTATAAATTGTTTATATATACTCTTACTAACATTATTCTTTCTTGTTGATAACCTTTTATACTTCTTTTTACTTTATGCACACCCGATCGAAAAGTGATTCTCTTATTCCTATTGATCTTGAAATTGAACGTACTCTTTGTAGGATTCGAAAAGAGAGAATGGCAAACCCCAACGCCGAGGTCAACCAACCCGACGAAAACCAAAGGCCACATGTGAACAACGTCCGCTGGGGAAATGATACGCGTTCGATGATGGAGATCCTTACGCCGCATCGTCCCCAAAATCGTAACGGCATTGTCGCTCCCACGATCCCGACCAACACATACGAGATCAAGACCGGAATGATCCAATTGATACAACAATGTGGTCAATTCGGAGGGGAACTCCATGAGAACCCCAACGAACATTTGGATAAATTTCTTATGTGTGCCGATACCTCTCGGCAAAATGGTGTTCCCGTTGAGGCTGTGAGACTGAAATTGTTTCCTTTTTCATTGACAGGACAGGCGTTGGAATGGCTACACTCGTTAGAGGCGGGATCCATCACGTCATGGGAAGAGCTCGAAAAGGAGTTCCTTTCCTACTATTTTCCGCCGTCCAAAACAGTCAAGTTACGGACCGATATCACATCCTTCAGGCAGTTGGAATGCGAGGCCCTTCACGCAGCTTGGGCTAGGTTCCGGAAGTTGCTCCGAAACTGCCCCCACCATGACATCCCAAAGCACGACTTGGTAAGAATTTTTTACCACGGGTTAACTCCCACTAACCGTGCGACTGTTGATTCCGCTGCAAGTGGGGATCTATTTCGGAAGTCAGCTAGTGAGGCCTACGAGCTCATTCATGAGCTCGCAAGGAAAAGTGTGCAATGGCAAGAGGATCGGCTTGCCGGCCCGTCGCGACACCAGACATTCGCTGTGGAGAAAGAGGCCCCGAAAACTCCATAGCTGAAATGAACAAGCTTGACTCGTTGATCGCCCAATTAAGCCTCAATAAAAGTGTGCAGGTGATACTCGTAAAGTATATAGCATTTAATAGGACAAGTGTATCCTATCGCAACAAGTAATATTGTGCTAAGCACGAGATCGAACCACAAGGACTATTCGTTATAACTAGCAAATCTACCTAGAATGATCTAATTGTTTAGAGGGTTGGATAAAGATTTGGGTTTTTGTTTAACTAATTAAATGAATTAAAGCAATAAAGATAACAAAATAAAGTGAACAATTGACACGGTAGAAGGTGAATTAATGGTTGGCACAATCTAGGCTGAGGAATCCTTTGATTAAATCCTATGTATGGGTTTAGGGAGTTCAGATTTACGTTTTACCAATGATTGAAGGTAATTGTCCTAAGTGAAAGACTAATGTGATCAGTATTGTCCTTCCTATTCATATGCATTCGGATGACGGCTTGATTAGGCATATACCCTAGGTCATGCAAAGCATTAGGTTTATTGACAACTAAGGCTAAAGCCGTAGCCCAGCCACAAAGCCTCATTCCTAGTGGTCTCTAGCGAAGTCAGGTTAATACAGATTCAGTATAGATGATTCCGTGGTCAGGTTCTCATCTATCTATAATCCTATTTATTGTCAGGGTCACAGGCATTAGGCACATTATATACATAAACAGGCTAGTTGATCATTATCAATGTTCATTCTAGCATAAATCCTGTTCCTAACAATTTATAGGATTATAGATAGATGAGAACCTGACCACGGAATCATCTATACTGAATCTGTATTAACCTGACTTCGCTAGAGACCACTAGGAATGAGGCTTTGTGGCTGGGCTACGGCTTTAGCCTTAGTTGTCAATAAACCTAATGCTTTGCATGACCTAGGGTATATGCCTAATCAAGCCGTCACCCGAATGCATGTGAATAGGAAGGACAATACTGATCACATTAGTCTTTCACTTAGGACAATTACCTTCAATCATTGGTAAAACGTAAATCTGAACTCCCTAAACCCATACATAGGATTTAATCAAAGGATTCCTCAGCCTAGATTGTGCCAACCATTAATTCACCTTCTACCGTGTCAATTGTTCACTTTATTTTGTTATCTTTATTGCTTTAGTTCATTTAATTAGTTAAACAAAAACCCAAATCTTTATCCAACCCTCTAAACAATTAGATCATTCTAGGTAGATTTGCTAGTTATAACGAACAGTCCTTGTGGTTCGATCTCGTGCTTAGCACAATATTACTTGTTGCGATAGGATACACTTGTCCTATTAAATGTTATATACTTTACGAGCATCAAGTTTTTGGCGCCGTTGCCGGGGACTATTTTGTTTATAATTAGATTAAATTTGCCTAGACCAATGTGTTTATAATTAGATTATATTTCAAAATACCCGACAACATAGAGAAGCAAGTTTTTGGCGCCGTTGCCGGGGACTATTTTGATTATAATTAGATTAAATTTGCTTGGAACTATTTTATTTATAATTAGATTATATTTCGAAATATCCGACAACAACACCATCAAGTTTTTGATTAAATGTTGCCGGGACTATTTCGATTATAATCTATGTAAATTGAATAGGTTGAGATAATTGTTTAGATATGTATATATATATATATAAAAAAAAATTCGGGTTTTTCAAAAAAAAAAAAAAAATTCTCGTGTCGTCTCGCCGAGACATTGTTCATCTCGGCGAGACACAAAAAAATTTATTTTTATTAAAAAAAATAAAAAAAAAATTTCATGTCGTCTCGGCGAGACACACCAAAAAAAAATTTTTTTTATTTTTTTATTTTCTATTTAAAGAAAAAAAAATTTGAATTAACGTTTTTTTTTTCTTTTGCTTTTTCTACTCTTATTCTTTTGCTTTTTTCTATTCTTATGTTTGTTTTCTTTTTTTTTCTATTGGCAGAACCCTCTAATCGGAATACTCACCGACGCCGGATTGATTTTCAGGACTGCAGCTTGGAATTGAAAATTTAGCATCGGAAAGTCGGGGTTGGATTGACAAGCCACCCCTGAAGGAGTTTTTCTATCCTATTTTTTTTCTGCACTTTATGTTTTACTTTTATGTAATGATGGAAGTAAATGCATGTTGTAAGTGTGAGGAGGAGATACTAGGATATGATGATTTTTGATTCTGCCATTTGCATGTTTTTAATTTCCTTTTGTTTTTATATTAGGTTGCATGTTTTTGTTTTAATTTTAGGATTTCATGCTTTTTGTTTTTGTTTGCTTTTTAATTCTAGGAATAAAAAGAATCCTAGGCAGTTGAATTTGATACATTTAGCTATCCCGCAATACAGTTGACAATGCGCTTAAAAATTTGCACTTTCTAAATGAAATTTATGCATTCGAAAAATCTTGAACAACGTTTGAGTCTCCAAAGAGTATTATTTGCCTAAAATTGACATGGAACGGAACGTTAGTTGAGGCTAGGATTGATACAAATAACCCTTCAATCGTGAGTTAGAGCCATAAAGATCAATATTTTTAGACTCATGATTAGGAACAATTGATCTCTTAGGTGTGGGATTACATTTATTGTCTTTGTGCTCATAGGAATTGCATCCAATACTGGTTGAATTTTGTGTTTCTATTAAACTTGAAATGATTAGGCAACCTAGGTATAGCCCTTTGTGAAATTTAGCCTATTTCTTTGTTTAGCCAAAATCCCTAACAATTCCACTAGATAAGCCCTTTTGAGCCTTTTACCCCTTTCTTTGATCAACCCTGTTACAAACCTTAGCCTTCTTAAATACCATTTCTCACCCAAGTTAATTGACTCAATTTAGTTTTGATAAATCCTTAGACACACATCTCCTTCAAATTCTCGCTAGCAATCATTAAAAGGTTGTAATTTTAATAGAAGAAGCAACCATTACCCATCTGATTTTCACTCTTTATCCCCTCTATTAAAAAAAAAAGGTTAAAAACCACATCAAAAAAAAACAATAAAATAGAGGAAAAGATAAAAGACGTGTTTGTATTTTTAGTTGCTTCCCGAATACTTCACTGATTCACAAACACAACCTTGAGCTTAAACCTTCTTTTACATAGCGGAAAACGTGTCCCTTTTGGATTTCGACTTGCTTGAGGACAAGCAAGATTTTAAGTGTGGGGAGGTGGTTTATAGCTCCCTAATGCTGAAAATTTGTCCTTTTTGCAAAAATTTTAACTATTTGAGTCATTAACTTTTTGCCTATAAATTCCCTTTTTCCTACCCCAACCCTTAGCCAATGTTACAACCCTTTAAAGACCTATGATTTTGTTTAATTTTAATTCATTAATTTTGACCGGATTGATGATGCAATCCCAATGTGACCACTTTGTGCAATAAAATGTAGAGCGTTTACAAAAAAAATTTCACCCAAACACTTGAGCGTTAGAGTGACCACTTGTGAGCTATCAATTTTAGTTCTCTTCTTTCGTTTTCATGAAGTGTTGATTGATAAAACCAATTAATCAGTTTTGGAGACTCGTCTGAGGTTCATTATGTTTTTAATTGCAAAATGAGTAGTCTGAACTGTTGTGAATAATAAAGTGTAGTAGATTCTTGTTTTTGTAAGGGAGCTATTTGTTGATTTTTCTCTGTTTTAGATTTTGTCTTGCTTGAGGACAAGCAAGATTCAAGTGTGGGGAGGTTGATAGCTCCCATTTGTATAGGGTTTTTAGGCCCCTTTTAGCTTCCTTTTGCTTTATTTCCTTTTCATTTCAGTAGCGTTTTATTATCTTTTAGTTTAAATTAGCAATTTCCCTTATTTTTGGCATTTTCAGTGTTTTCAGGGATTTTCAGGGACCTTTCGTGCATTTTCGAACCAGACCCAAGCCTATTGGAGCATTTTCGGATCATTCAGGGACCATTAGAGCACTTTTGGGATTCGTCAGAGACCATTAGAGCACTTTTCGGAAGCCTAGGGACCTAATCAGATAAAAGCCGGAGCCACAGTTCCTGAAATAGGACCTGTCTCGGCGAGACATTACCTGTCTCATCGAGACAGGCCCTCGTCTCGTCGAGACATGCCCTGTCTCGACGAGACGAGGCGGGGAAAGGCGCACCAGCACCTTCCCCCTTGCTGAAATCCGCGGATCTGGGCCCAAAAGCCCATTAAATACTTTGTAAATGCCATTTTTACCCCTGAAGCATTAGGGTTTCCTTCCTAATTCTATAAATAGGGAGCTAAACCTAATCTTTTGAGGGGGGATTAGCCATTGAATAAATCAGAGAGTCGCTAGGGCTTTCTGTCCTCCATTATGTAGATTTTTAGGTTTTAGATAAGATTTCCTGCTTTCTAGGTTAGGTTTATTTTCTGTTTTGTCTTTTCTTTCAAGAACGATTGATGGGAGAAACTCTTCATCTTCTATTTTTATAATCGAATCAGACAAAGCGGGTTTCAGATTTTTATCTCTCTCTTTTATCTTTTGCTTTTATAATTTATTGTGGATGTTTTCCGTTATTCTTGATTTCCTCCTATTGTGATTAGTTTGTCTATGAACTCATCTCCATCCAATTTGGGATGGGGATGAAATTGATTATATGAATATGTATGATTAGAGATCTAGAACCTTTGATTGATCAGTTTATGCATGCTTAATGCCTAGATATTGTTAGGAACATGATTTATGCTAGAATGAACATTGATAATGATCAACTAGCATGTTTATGTATATAATGTGCTTAATGCCTGTGACCCTGACATGAAATAGGATTATAGATAGATGAGAACCTGGCCATGGAATCGTCTATACCGAAATTGTGTAAATCTGACTTCGCTAGAGACCACTAGGAATGAGGCTTTGTGGCTGGTCTACGGCTTTAGCCTTAGTTGTCAATAAACCTAATGCTTTGCATGACCTATGGTATATGCCTAATCAAGCCGTCACCCGAATGCATGTGAATAGGTTAGACAAATCCCGTACAAATTTGTCTTTCACTTAGGACAATTACCTTCAATCATTGGTAAAACACAAATCTGAACTCCCTAAACTCATACATAGGATTCAATCAAAGAATTCCTCAGCCTAGATTGTGTCATCGTCAATTCACCTTCTACCCTGTCAATTGTTCACTTTATTTTGTTATCTTTATTGCTTTCAATTAGTTAATTAGTTATTCAAAAACCCAACATTTATCCAACCCTCTAAACAATTAGATCATTCTAGGTAGATTTGCTAGTTATAACGAATAGTCCTTGTGGTTCGATCTCGTGCTTAGCACTTTATTACTTGTTGCGATATGATACACTTGTCCTATTAACTGCTATATACTTTACGAGCATCAAGTTTTTGTACCTCCCCACACTTGAATCTTGCTTGTCCTCAAGCAAGACAGAATCCAAAGCAGAGAAAAATCAACAAATAGCTCCCTTACAAAAACAAGAATCTACTACACTTTATTATTCACAACAGTTCAGACTACTCATTTTGCAATTAAAAACATAATGAACCTCAGACGAGTCTCCAAAACTGATTAATTGGTTTTATCAATCAACACTTCAAGAAAACGAAAGAAGAGAACTAAAATTGATAGCTCACAAGTGGTCACTCTAACGCTCAAGTGTTTGGGTAAAATTTTTTTTTTTTGGAAACGCTCTACATTTTATTGCACAAAGTGGTCACGTTGGGATTGCATCATCCATCCGGTCAAAATTAATGCATTAAAATTAAACAAAATCATAGGTCTTTAAGGGTTGTAACATTGGCTAAAGGTTGGGGTAGGAAAAAGGGAATTTATAGGCAAAAAGTTAAATGACTCAAATAGTTAAAATTTTTGCAAAAAGGACACATTTTTCTCATTAGGGAGCTATAAACCACCTCCCCACACTTAAAATTTTGCTTGTCCTCAAGGAAGTCAGAATCCAAAAGGGAAACTGTTTCCGCTATGTATATGAAGGTTGAAGCTCAAGGTTGTGTTTATAAGGCAATGAAGTATTCGGGAAGCAACTAAAAATATAAACACGTCTTTTATCCTTTCCTCTATTTTATTGTTTTTTTTATTTGGTTTTTAACCATTTTTTTTTTCTGAATAGAGGGGAAAAAGAGTGAAATTCAATTGGGTAAAGGTTGCTTCTTCTATTAAAATTACAACCTTTTAATGATTGATAGCGAGAATTTGAAGGATAAGTGTGTCTAAGGATTTATTAAAACTAAATTGAGTCAATTAACTTGGGTGAGAAAGGATATTTAAGAAGGCTAAGGTTTGTAACATGGTTGATCAAAGAAAGGGGTAAAAGGCTCAAAGGGGCTTATCTAGTGGAATTGTTAAGGGATTTTGGCTAAAACAAGAAATAAGCTAAATTTCACAAAGGGCTATACCTAGGTTGCCTAATCATTTCAAGTTTAATAGAAACACAAAATTCAACCAATATTGGATGCAATTCCTATGAGCACAAAGACAATAAATGTAATCCCACGCCTAAGAGATCAATTGTTCCTAATCATGAGTCTAAAAATATTGATCTTTATGGCTCTAACTCACAATTGAAGGGTTATTTGTATCAATCCTAGCCTCAACTAACGTTCCGTTCCATGTCAATTTTAGGTAAATAATACTCTTTGGAGACTCAAACGTTGTTCAAAATTTTTCGCATGCATAAATTTCATTTAGAATGTGCAAATTTTTAAGCGCATTGTCAACTGTATTGCGGGATAGCTAAATGTATCAACTTCAACTGCCTATGATTCTTTTTATTCCTAGAATTAAAAAGCAAACAAAAACAAAAAGCATGAAATCCTAAAATTAAAACAAAAACATGCAACCTAATATAGAAAAACAAAAAGAAATTAAAAACATACAAATGGCAGAATCCAAATTCATCATATCCTAGTATCTCCTCCCCACACTTACAACATGCATTTACTTCCATCATTGAAAACAAATAATTTTTTTTTGGTGTGTCTCGCCGAGATAAACAGTGTCTCGGCGAGACGACATGAGAAATTTTTTTTTTTATTAATAAAAAATAAATTTTTTTTTGTGTCTCGTCGAGATGAACAGTGTCTCGGCGAGACGACACGAGATTTTTTTTTTTTTTTTGAAAAACCCGAAATTTTTTTTATTATTATATATATATATATATATATATATATATATATACACACATATCTAAACAATTATCTCAACCTATTCAATTTACATAGATTATAATCGAAATAGTCCCGGCAACATTTAATCAAAAACTTAATGGTGTTGTTGTCGGGTATTTCGAAATATAATCTAATTATAAATAAAATAGTTCCAAGCAAATTTAATCTAATTATAATCAAAATAGTCCCCGGCAACGGCGCCAAAAACTTGATGGTGTTGTTGTCGAGTATTTTGAAATATAATCTAATTAAAAATGAATAGTTCTAGGCAAATTTAATCTAATCATAATCAAAATAATCCCCGGCAACGGCGCCAAAAACTTGATGCTCGTAAAGTATATAGCAGTTAATAGGACAAGTGTATCCTATCGCAACAAGTAATAAAGTGCTAAGCATGAGATCGAACCACAAGGACTATTCGTTATAACTAGCAAATCTACCTAGAATGATCTAATTGTTTAGAGGGTTGGATAAATGTTGGGTTTTTGAATAACTAACTAATTGAATTAAAAGCAATAAACATAACAAAATAAAGTGAACAATTGATAGGGTAGAAGGTGAATTCATGGATGACACAACCTAGGCTGAGGAATCCTCTGATTAAATCCTATGTATGGATTTAGGGAGTTCAGATTTGTGTTTTACCAATGATTGAAGGTAATTGCCCTAAGTGAAAGACTAATATGATCAGTATTGTCCTTCCTATTCACATGCATTCGGGCGACGGCTTGATTAGGCATATACCCTAGGTCATGCAAAGCATTAGGTTTATTGACAATTAAGGCTAAAGCCGTAGCCCAACCACAAAGCCTCATTCCTAGTGGTCTCTAGCGAAGTCGGATTTACACAACTTCGGTATAGACGATTCCGTGGTCAGGTTCTCATCTATCTATAATCCTATTTAATATCAGGGTAACAGGTATTAGGCACATTATATACATAAACAGGCTAGTTGATCATTATCAATGTTCATTCTAGCATAAATCCTGTTCCAAACAATATCTAGGCATTAAGCATGCATAAACTGATCAATCAAAGGTCCTAAATCCCTAATCATACATATTCATATAATCAATTTCATCCCCATCCCAAATTGGATGGAGATCAGTTCATAGACAAACCAATCATAGCAAAAAGGATAATAGGAATAATGGAAAAAGCTTCAATTAAATATAATCGCAAAAGATAAAAGGGAAAGAGATAGAAATCCAAAACCCATTTTGCCGATTCCAATTACAGAAATAGAAGATGAGGAACTTCTCCCATCAATTGTTCTTGAAAGAAATAACAAAACAGAAAATAAACCTAATCTAGAAAGCTGGAAATCTAATCTAAAAGCTAAAAACTACATTATGGAGGCGAGAAAGCCCTAGTGGCTCTCCGATTTATTGAGTGGCTAATCCCCCCCGAATAATGAAGATTAGCTCCCTATTTATAGAGTTAGGGAGAAACCCTAATGTCTTCGGGGGTGAAATAGGCATTTACAAAGTGTTTAATGGGCTTTTGGGCCCTGATCCGCGGATTTCAGCAAGGAGGAAGGCGCTGGTGCGCCTTCCCCCGCCTCGTCTCGTCGAGACAATGAGTGTCTCGACGAGACGAGGGCCTGTCTCGACGAGACAGGTCCTAAAAAGAGCGATTTTGCTTCGACTTTTATCCGTTTAGGTCCCTGGGCTTCCGAAAAGTGCTCTAATGGTCCCTGATGAATCCCAAAAGTGCTCTGACGGTCCCTGAATAATCCGAAAATGCTTTAATAGGCTTGGGTCTGGTTCGGAAATGCACGAAAGGTCCCTAAAAATCCATAAAAATACCAAAAATGCCATAAATAAAGGAAATTACTAATTTTAACTAAAAACTATCAAATTAATACAAAAGGTTAACTAAAAGCTAATTAAAACAAACTAAATTAACACTAAAAACCCTATATAAATGGGAGCTATCAACCTTCCCACACTTGAATCTTGCTTGTCCTCAAGCAAGACAAAATCCAAAGCAGAGAAAAATCAACAAATAGCTCCCTTACAAAAACAAGAATCTACTACACTTTATTATTCACAACAGTTCAGACTACTCATTTTGCAATTAAAAACATAATGAACCTCAGACGAGTCTCCAAAACTGATTAATTGGTTTTATCAATCAACACTTCAAGAAAACGAAAGAAGAGAACTAAAATTGATAGCTCACAAGTGGTCACTCTAACGCTCAAGTGTTTGGGTTAAAATTTTTTTTTTTGGAAACGCTCTACATTTTATTGCACAAAGTGGTCACGTTGGGATTGCATCATCCATCCGGTCAAAATTAATGCATTAAAATTAAACAAAATCATAGGTCTTTAAGGGTTGTAACATTGGCTAAAGGTTGGGGTAGGAAAAAGGGAATTTATAGGCAAAAAGTTAAATGACTCAAATAGTTAAAATTTTTGCAAAAAGGACACATTTTTCGCATTAGGGAGCTATAAACCACCTCCCCACACTTAAAATTTTGCTTGTCCTCAAGCAAGTCAGAATCCAAAAGGGACACTGTTTCCGCTATGTATATGAAGGTTGAAGCTCAAGGTTGTGTTTATGAGGCAATGAAGTATTCGGGAAGCAACTAAAAATATAAACACGTCTTTTATCCTTTCCTCTATTTTATTGTTTTTTTTTTTGATTTGGTTTTTAACCATTTTTTTTTCTGAATAGAGGAGAAAAAGAGTGAAATTCAATTGGGTAAAGGTTGCTTCTTCTATTAAAATTACAACCTTTTAATGATTGCTAGCGAGAATTTGAAGGATAAGTGTGTCTAAGGATTTATTAAAACTAAATTGAGTCAATTAACTTGGGTGAGAAAGGATATTTAAGAAGGCTAAGGTTTGTAACAGGGTTGATCAAAGAAAGGGGTAAAAGGCTCAAAGGGGCTTATCTAGTGGAATTGTTAAGGGATTTTGGCTAAACAAAGAAATAGGCTAAATTTCATAAAGGGCTATACCTAGGTTGCCTAATCATTTCAAGTTTAATAAAAACACAAAATTCAACCAGTATTGGATGCAATTCCTATGAGCACAAAGACAATAAATGTAATCCCACACCTAAGAGATCAATTGTTCCTAATCATGAGTCTAAAAATATTGATCTTTATGGCTCTAACTCACAATTGAAGGGTTATTTGTATCAATCCTAGCCTCAACTAACGTTCCGTTCCATGTCAATTTTAGGCAAATAATACTCTTTGGAGACTCAAACGTTGTTCAAAATTTTTCGCATGCATAAATTTCATTTAGAATGTGCAAATTTTTAAGCGCATTGTCAACTGTATTGCGGGATAGCTAAATGTATCAACTTCAACTGTCTGGATTCTTTTTATTCCTAGAATTAAAAAGCAAACAAAAACAAAAAGCATGAAATCCTAAAATTAAAACAAAAACATGCAACCTAATATAGAAAAACAAAAAGAAATTAAAAACATGCAAATGGCAGAATAAAAAATCATCATATCCTAGTATCTCCTCCTCACACTTACAACATGCATTTACTTCCATCATTACATAAAAGTAAAACATAAAGTGCAGAAAAGAAATAGGATAGAAAAACTCACTCAGGGGTGGCTTGTCAATCCAACCCCGACTTTCCGATGCTAAATTTTCAATTCCAAGCTGCAGTCCTGAAAATCAATCCGGCGTCGGTGAGTATTTCGATTAGAGGGTTCTGCCAATAGAAAAAAAAGAAAACAAACATAAGAATAGAAAAAACAAAAGAATAAGAGTAGAAAAAGCAAAAGAAAAGAAAAAGAAAAAAAACGTTAATTCAAATTTTTTTTTTAAATAGAAAATAAAAAATAAATTTTTTTTTTGGTGTGTCTCGCCGAGATGAACAGTGTCTCGGCGAGACGACATGAGAAATTTTTTTTTTATTAATAAAAAAATAATTTTTTTTTGTCTCGCCGAGATGAATAGTGTCTCGGCGAGACGACACGAGAATTTTTTTTTATTATTTTTTTTTTTAAAACCCGAAATTTTTATTTATTTTTATATATATATATACATATCTAAACAATTATCTCAACCTATTCAATTTACATAGATTATAATCGAAATAGTCCCGGCAACATTTAATCAAAAACTTGATGGTGTTGTTGTCGGGTATTTCGAAATATAATCTAATTATAAATAAAATAGTTCCAAGCAAATTTAATCTAATTATAATCAAAATAGTCCCCGGCAACGGCGCCAAAAACTTGATGGTGTTGTTGTCGGGTATTTTGAAATATAATCTAATTATAAACACATTGGTCTAGGCAAATTTAATCTAATTATAAACAAAATAGTCCCCGGCAACGGCGCCAAAAACTTGATGCTCGTAAAGTATATAGCAGTTAATAGGACAAGTGTATCCTATCGCAACAACTAATAAAGTGCTAAGCACGAGATCGAACCACAAGGACTATTCGTTATAACTAGCAAATCTACCTAGAATGATCCAATTGTTTAGAGGGTTGGATAAATGTTGGGTTTTTGAATAACTAACTAATTGAATTAAAAGCAATAAACATAATAAAATAAAGTGAACAATTGACAAGGTAGAAGGTGAATTCATGGATGACACAACCTAGGTTGAGGAATCCTTTGATTAAATCCTATGTATGGGTTTAGGGAGTTCAGATTTGTGTTTTACCAATGATTGAAGGTAATTGCCCTAAGTGAAAGACTAATATGATCAGTATTGTCCTTCCTATTCACATGCATTCGGGTGACGGCTTGATTAGGCATATACCCTAGGTCATGCAAAGCATTAGGTTTATTGACAATTAAGGCTAAAGCCGTAGCCCAGCCACAAAGCCTCATTCCTAGTGGTCTCTAGCGAAGTCAGATTTACACAAGTTCGGTATAGACGATTCCGTGGTCAGGTTCTCATCTATCTATAATCCTATTTAATATCGGGGTAAAAGGCATTAGGCACATTATATACATAAACAGGCTAGTTGATCATTATCAATGTTCATTCTAGCATAAATCATGTTCCTAACAATATCTAGGCATTAAGCATGCATAAACTGATCAATCACAGGTCCTAGATCCCTAATCATACATATTCTTACAATCAATTTCATCCCCATCCCAAATTGGATGGAGATCAGTTCATAGACAAACTAATCAAAATAGGAGGAAATCATGAATAACGGAAAAAGCTTCAATTAAATATAATCGCAAAAGATAAAAGAGAAAGAGATAGAAATCCAAAACCCGTTATGCCGATTCTGATTACAAAAATAGAAGATGGGGAACTTCTCCCGTCAATTATTCTTGAAAGAAAAGACAAAATAGAAATAAACCTAATCTAGAAAGCAGGAAATCTAATCTAAAAGCTAAAAATCTACATTTTGGAGGAGAGAAAACCCTAGCGGCTCTCTAATTTATTAAATGGCTAATCCCCCCCTCAAAGATTAGGTTTAGCTCCCTAATTATAGAATTAGGAAGGAAACCCTAATGCCTCAGGGGTAAAAATGGCATTTACAAAGTGTTAAATGGGCTTTTAGGGCCTTGATCCGCGAATTTCAGCAAAGGGGAAGGCGCAGGCGCGCCTTCCCCCGCCTCGTCTCGTCGAGACAAGGCATGTCTCGACGAGACGAGGGCCTGTCTCGACGAGACAGGTGATGTCTCGCCGAGACAGGTCCTATTTGAGGAACTGTGGCTCCGGCTTTTATCTATTTAGGTCCCTGGGCTTCCGAAAAGTGCTCTAATGGTCCCTGACGAATCCCAAAAGTGCTCTGATGGTCGCTGAATGATCCGGAAATGCTCCAATAGGCTTGGGTCTGGTTCGGAAATGCACGAAAGGTCCCTGAAAATCCCTGAAAACACCGAAAATGCCATAAATAAAGGAAAATACTAAATTTAACTAAAAAGTAATAAAACGATACTGAAATTAAATAGAAACAAAGGGAAAACAAACTAAATTAATCCTAAAAACCCTATATAAATGGGAGCTATCAACAGGTCCTGATGTGCACTCACTGTGGTAGAGACCATGATGCGTTTAATTGCCAAATCGATAGCCCCTTCGCCGGCGATGCCGAAAACGTAAGTTATATAGGAGGTAACCAAAGGTATAATTCCCATCCGAACTACTATTCTCACCATAATAATAATAATAATAACAGCGGATGGAGGCCTCGGTACCAACACCCGAACTTATCATATGGCAACAATAATAACGTGTTGAGGCCCCCATCCGGCTTTGAGCAAGAATTTCGAGAAAACGGGCTCGGGCAATCACAAGCTACGCCCGGTAATCGAAACGCTCCACCTTCCAACAATGTACACGACCAATCGGTCACGTCCTTATTGAAGGACATATTAACCCGTCTTTCCGATAGCGAAGTGTTTTGTAGGGATCTTAGCCGCCAGGTGGCCCACCTAAACCGTTAACAACAAGAAAGGCCACTAGGAACCCTCCCGGCGAACACTGAACAAAATCCGCGGGGTAAGAATAGGGAATCCGGACAAGTAATAACGCTCCTCAACAATAGGAGTTCGGACCCGTCAAGCTCCAACACGGACGTCTTGCAATAAGCCGCCATACAAGAAAGTCGAGCTACTTCGACTTAAAACGTAGCGTCGGTTTGAATTCCTCGAACCACTTGTCTATATGTATTATAAACGTTATCTCCTTTCTTTATTTTGCATTATTGCCCTCATCTTTACTTTATTTTATTTTCTCCCTTTTTCTTTTATTTTCTTAAAATCAAAAGAAAAACAAATCCCACATTAATCCAAAATCTTAAAATACGCGGGGCGTACAACCCATTGCGCCCCGCGTAGTTGTGTGTCTGCCCCTTTTTACTTAATAAAGGACACACTACGCGTGGCGTACCTGAATTTGCGCCCCGCATACGCTTTCCTTAAAACAAGCTCTTTTTAATAAATGCCACGTAGAGGACACGCGGGGCGTACCCCAGGGCACGCCCCGCGTATCCTCGGGGAGTTGTGAATCACAACTCCCCATCTCTCAAACTTCCCATCACTCCTCTTCCCTATACACCTTTTCCACTTCCACACTCCACCTCCTCTTCCACCCAATCAAACTCCATCATTTCAAATTTGAATCTTTAACTTCCCTCCATAATAAATTTTCATTAACTACCCCCTTAATTACAAATTAATGAAAAAAATTTAACACTCATAAATAAACCATAAAAATCATTAAACACTCATAAATTCAAAAAAAAAATCAAAAATCAAAAATTACCAAAAAACCACAAAAATCCTTCATCTCCCGTCCGCTTACGCGGGGCGTAACCCCAATTACGCCCCGCGTCTCCGCCCTTTTTGTCATAAAAACGGGCAGGAGGTCAGATACGCATGGCGTAACCCTGTTTACGCCGCGCGTATCTCACCGTTTTTGCGTAAAATAAACATCAGGGGGAGGGATACGCGTGGCGTGGCCCCTTCACGCCCCGCGTACCCCTCTGGGAATCCGAGCTTTGCTTGGATTCCCCACTTCTCCCCTATATATATCTCTTCTTTCTCCTTCTTCTTCCCTCACTATTATCTCAACTTTATCCCAACCTCCTCCCACCTTCTCTCAACCCTTCTCCATTCCTCACCATTGCCATGGCAAGGAAGAGAGCAGCCATTAACACCCCCTTAAACCACCAAATGCAAGCCCGACGAGCTCGCTCCACCCGCTCCACCCAAAACCAACGACCACCGTCACCCGACCGGGAGGAAACACCCCCGTTTACCCGCCAATACCGGGCTCCTTTTCACCTTCTCACCGAGCAGGAAGCCTAACGGTATGAAGATCTTTGTGCGGCCACGGTCCAAGAGCTTCCGTACATCCCCCATAGTGTGCTTGATCAACACGATCTTGGCACACCTTTCGAAGCTCGTCTCCGTGCCCTCGGATGGTACGAAATCTACCATAAACAATACCATGTGTACCCCTCCTTGGTCATCGAGTTCTTCACCTCCCTCACCTCCAACAATGTGCCCGGGACCGCGCTCTTCAACTTTCGCCTCCAAAATCGCCCCTTCACCATTGACACTCAATGGCTTCGCACCCACTTCACTCATCAAGCGGAGCCTAGCGTCGCCCATTGGCCCGACGGTGTCTCCGCCCCCGAATTCTGGACCTCCATTACCGGGTCCAATGACTATCATGTATCCAACCTCCACCCGGCCAGTATTCGTGACCATATTCTCAAGTTGCTTCACCGCTTCATCTCCTTCTACTTCACGGGGAAATCCTAGTCCACCAAGGTCAACAAATATGAACTGTTGGCCCTCTACTGTTGTACCAACGGGCTCACATACGACCTCGCCTACCATGTGGCCGTCCACCTTCGCGCCACACCCATCCGGAAACGGGCCAAGCTCGGGTTCGGCCACCTCATCACCATTTTCGCTCTCTCCAAACTCGGCTCCGACACCGTTGAGCGCCTCCCACGCGTTATGCCTCGGCCTTTGGACAAAAATGCATTTAAAACCTTGAACCGTCCAACTTCTGGCCCGGGAGAGACTTCGGGGGCAGCCCACTCCGATGCGGAAATTCGGACTCGGATATGGGTCTCAATTTTAGCCCTCCACCTCTTCACGACTTCAATGCCCTTTACGCTCGGTTGGATATCTTGGAGGATAACCAACGTCGTGATCGGGCCCATTTTGACGCCCGTTTCGATACTATTGCAGTGCAACAACGTGACGACCGGGCCCATATCGACTCTCGTTTCGATGCTCTCACCGCTTCCTTCGCTTCCTACTTCAACCTCCATGACAATCCACCTCCACCTCAACCATAGTTCCATTTCTTTTTGTTTTCCATTTTCTTTTGATGTTTTCATGTTTTGATGTACTATCCTTTTCTTTCCTAATATATTAGTGATTTCCGTTTCTGTTTCGTGCTATTTTTGCGTTTATTTTTGTTGTTTATAATAACTGCACGCAGGGCGTACCCCATAGTACGCCTCGCGTACTCCTTATTTTCATTCACAAAAAAGGTTCAGAACCTCAAACACATGGGGCGTCCCCTATTGCACCCCGCGTATTTGAGTCTCTGACTCCATCAATAATAAAAACAACAACTTACGCGGGACGCCTCCCCTATTGCGCCCCGCGTACTTAAGTCTCTGCCCAAATAAAGGATTTAAATGCCACCCTACGCAGAGCGCCCCCCTGGGCACGCCTCGCGTAGGGCCCCTGGCCACTTAGGGTCTTCTTCTTTCCCTTCCTTAGCTTTATTTTTGTTTTTGTTTTAATTTCTTTTTGCAATGCCCTTGGAATAGGCGTCATTTTAAATAACGCGGAGGGACGTGCAACCTCGCACTTAACGTTTGTTTTGCACTACCAAAAACAAAAATAAAAATTTAATAACAACAAAATAATTAAACTAATTTATTGACTCTTTTAAATTTTCCCGACATGCTATCCCTCCCTCGGAAATTAATTAAAGTTTCGTTATTTGTCATCAAAAATAAAAGTGTCGGAACATAAAGGAATGATTCGATTAAGAAATTTTAGTCTTGATCTTAAAGTTAGGGAATTTGTGCAAAACTTAGGATTAGTACTAAACTAAGGCACTGAGTCTTAAACCCGAATGTTATCTCCATAATGAACTTTGAAAAGGCAATAAAAACGGGATAGTTGAAAATTTAGCGAAGACTTGATAGTACACAATTTAAACCCGAATCTTTGTGAGGTATTTTGAGCCTAAAAGAGTTCGTACATGAACTCTAATTCTTTCACACTTTTTCGAGAACTTTGACTTCACTCGACTCATAGAATTTGCATCTACTACCGGGTTAAGTACGCTTATTATGGTAAAAAGGCAATAGATGATAAATCGAACCCACTTAGGCTAATTTTTCTTAATTTATTTTTCTCGTTTTCATTAAACATTAGGAAACCCCCTCAAGCCTATTAACCAACTTTTTTTGTTAATACCCTCTTAACATTTAACCCTTTTTCCTCTTGTCCAATTACCGACATAATCAAGTTGCACCCGAATTACCCGAAATAAGTCACGGCCTTAGCAAATGAGCACCATTAGCTCTCAAAATGTTGTCTTTGTGCCTCTATCAAAACAAAGGATACAATAAATAATAAGGCATTCTCAAAGCTCCAGCCGAGCAATTTTGAAGTACGTCTTGTAAAATTTGCCAAGGCCGAAATAAGCAATGATACGGTGCAATCACAAAACGGTATTTTTGAACTCGAGTTTCTTTAAACTAACCACTAAAGAAGCCACCCACATTATAACCCCCCTCCGGGTTCATTTTTAATATTGCCTAACCATATTTTAGGAGGAAAAACCCGGATAAAAATGCAAATTCAACATGGTCTCAAGTAAGTGCAAAGAAGAGTGAAAAAACACCGACCCACCTAAAATTGAGCGTAAGAGCGAAATCCCTTGGTGAGGTACTATCGGGTTCTCAAAAGATAATCAACCCCCATTAATATTGCCTATTAAATCTTGATCATGGAGGTTTCAGACAAGTCTCGTACTCAATTGTTTGCGTAGGTACTTACCGGAACCTTTGCACAAAACCATAACTTTGAAATCACGCACTTGGCAAAACCAACCTTCGGTTTGTTTCCTAATTTTCTCAATCCCTTGTCTTTCGATTTCTTTTACTTGAGGACAAGTAAAACTTTAAAGTCCGAGGAGGTTTGATAGGGGTATTTTACCCCTATCTTTTAGCGTGATTTACGGGTTGATTTTAGATAAAATAAATAAGTTTAATTACAAAAATAAAGTGTTTTGATAAAATAAAGAAAAAAAATAAATCTCGTACTTTCAGTTTATTTTCCTCGTTTTTGATTAGTTTAGGAAATAAAAACGTCAAGCTAACTCGGCTCTCAAGTTTTGTATTTCAGGTACGAGAAAGGAGTAAAAATCCACTCCATACGCGGGGCGTGAAACATGGTGTCGGTAATGATTGCCTTATCCACAGAAGCCATGTGGAACTGACTCAGCATACGCGGGGCGTATACCACTTTACGCGGGATGTATGACACATGTCGGCAATAATTGGCCTAATCCTGAAAGTCAGACTGCATTGTCTCCCAGAGTCAACTCTCCTTACGCGGGGCGTACCACCATATACGCGGGGCGTAAAAGGCAGTTCTTCAACATAAAAAGATTAGAGACTCTTTTATGCGGGGCGTACTTCAGCTACGCACGGCGTAAAAGTACCAATTCAAGCAATAAAACTCCAGAGACTCAAACACGCGGGGCGTACAATCCCTTACGCAGGGCATGCTTGAGACAACAAGACAACGAATTGGTCCACATGCAGGAGATTTCTGACGGAATGGGCATTTACGCTGGGCGTAGACCAATTTACGCGGGGCGTATCATGGGATTTCTGCACCAAATAATGTTGCTCCATACTTGTGCTTTGTGAAATTACAAACTTACCCTTGCTTGATGTCTATCAATAAGAAGCTCTTGAACTTCATTTAACACCAACTACATACTAGAGAGCTACACTATACTCTTTTCTTTCTTTGTAATTTAGATTCAGATTTTGTAAGTTAAACTCTACCCCCCTCGAGAGCTTGTTCGTTGTTCCGGCGTTCCATTGACGCTCCATTCTACCATTCGTCACCAAGCTCGAGAGTTCCACCTCCACGACCTAGGAGACGGCTTTGAGTCCGGTTAGCTGGTTCCAAGGGCGGATTCTCCCTTTTTACTTGCTAATTAGCTTGTACTCTTCCTATGTACTAGGCTTGGTTGTATTTCATCTAATCACTTTCCATATTTATAATCTCTATTTCCCTTTATGTGTTAATGTTTATTGCTTGTTTTGATATTGATAATTGATTATTGTGTAGGAGAACGCGATTACCGCCGCCATTCGGGCTATCTTTAGGGAGTTATATAGGTGTTGCCTTACCGGAAGTGACAAACCGGAAACCGTAGGAATTGACAAGCCATGGAACTTACGGGCCCTAGTTTCTAATTCCCCCCATTAGACACGCCTTAACTAGGAACCACGTAGTCTAAGTACTTCACGGGTCGGTTCTACTACACTTAGTCGTCTTTGCAAGAGTAAACTATTATCCGTATACATTTAGAATCATTATTTATCATGGTTATAACTTATCATATTCATCCCACTTCATAGAGTTTTAGCTACATAAATATGTGTCACCAATATCGAGGAATAGTGTGTAGTTGAGTCTTACTTAACCCCAAAGTAATTACCGCTTAAATAACATACGAAACCGAGTCGTCTAATACTTGTAATTATAAATCCCGTGGATTCGATACCCGGTCTTAACCGGATTATTACTTGATACGACGGGGTACACTTACCCCTAAGTAGTGACGTCTAGTGAATTTAGAGCAATTAGAAAGACCACATCCATAGCCCCATAGCACACTCATATCACACTACATCCGTAAACACAGCTAGACGAACCACGCATCACCGTTCGAGATGTTTTTTTCTCCATACGGCTCATTATCGGGGCAAATGGTAAATTGGAAAAAATCTAAAATGTTTATTGGTACGGCATTAATGGCTGGCTGTGGTAGACGCCTGGCTAGACTCACCGGGATCAAATAAAGACAGCTTCCTTTTCGTTATTTGGGAGTACCTCTCTTTTTTGGCATTCCTCGAAAGCAACACCTTGTGAGCATTATGGATAAAATTCTGGCAAATTTCAGTTCCTGGAAAGGTTTGTGTCTGTCAATGGCTGTGCGTGTGGCTCTTGTGAACTCAGCTATAATAAACCGTTTTATCCACTCTTTCATTATCTACAAATGGCCTAAAATGTTATTGTCTCGTATGAATCGGTGCATGAAAAATTTCATCTGGATGGGATGCATTGACAACAAAAAGCTGGTTACGATCGCTTGGGGGAAATGTTATCGTCCGATAAGGGAAGGCGGTTTAGGTGTGAAGGATCTTAGACTACTGAATTCAGCTTTATTAGGGAAAATGGCTTGGGGAATAATGCAAGGGGAATCACGATGCTTTGCTTTGCTTCACTCCAGGTTCATAACTTCAGCTGGTATACAAAGGGAATACATATCGAATTCATCAATTTGGGGTTCGGTAAGGCCAGTGTACAAAATTTTTCAGGAGCACAGTTTTTGGTGGATTGGCAGGAGGACGACATTGAATTTTTGGAATGGCGGATGGATATCTCCTTCGATCAGTGATCAGCTGAACATTCCTCAGAAGTAGAGGCGCAAATCACAGGAATCGGTAAGCAATTACTTTCTCAATATTGGATAGGAGGAACTGCATGTGTTACCAGCAGAAGTGGATGTATAAATAAGGGCTATTAAACGCACAAAGAGGATTGGGATGTCTGTGTTTGGAAGTCATCAGCTTTTAGACAATTTTCTACAAAATCATTTTAAGAATAGCTTCAAGCTGATGCATTCAGGAAGGACTGGTGTCGGTTTGTATGGAAGTCGTACATACTTTCATCATATTCATTTACATGCTGGAGGGAGATCATGGGCTGCTTACCAATGCATGACATGCTAAAGAGGCGAGGATGTATAATTGTGTCACGATATTGTTTTTGTGCTAAAGATTCAGAGTCCGCTGAGCATCTGCTAATTTCATGCGAGTTCGCCAATCAGTTCTGGTAAGGAGTGGGTCTTCTGTTTGGTAGAACGGTTTTCACGGAAGCTTCGATTACCGAGTTGGTGCGGGATGCGGCTAGCCAAAGATTCAGCCTGCAGATTGCTGCATTGTGGAGCTCAGCCATTATTAACGGCATTTGGGTGCTATGGTTCACTCGAAATCAATCGGTTTTTGAAGTGGAGAAGCCTAACATCTCGGAGGCATTTAGACGTCTTTGGAACTTGGTTCGGGAGACAGAAGGAATAGAGTCGGGTTCTATATGGAACTCCATTGTCGAGTGAAAAATTCTGCTTCAGCTGGGTTTGCAAAGGAAGCCGCATCGTGCGCCAAGGATAATTCCTGTTTGTTGGCAGGCAACGTCGATGGGATGGTGGAAGGTTAACACAGATTCCTCGGTGGCCGGTTCGCCAAGCTCGGTAGGTTGTGGAGGAATTTTCAAGACAGAGCACAAGACTTTTATGGGCGCTTTTGCTTTTCTTATGGAATGTAATTTATCATACATAGCAGAACTAGTTGCGGCTATTTCTGCTATAAATATGGCTTATGCACGGGATTGGAAGAAGCTTTGGGTGGAGAGCGATTCAATTTATGGTTCAAACGATGAAGTCAAGATCACTGGAGGTTCCATGGATTGCTAAGCAAGATTGGCTCTGTTGCTTACAAAATATGGAATCAATGACGGTTGTTTTCTTGCATATATATAGGGAAGGGAATCAGGTAGCTGATACACTGGCGAACTATGGAAGACTGGCTGATCACAATGAATGGTGGGATGAATTACCACATTTTTGTTCTGCAGCTTTTCTTAGCAATTTAGGTAGCCATACTGTATACCGTTTTCATTAATTGCATTCTGATTCACATTCTTGTAATTTTTATTTTTTATTCTTTTAATAAATTGGGCTTCGGGTCAAGCGTGGAGCACAAGAGTGCCAACCTAGTTGGGATGTCTATTCAAAATGCTTCTAGATTGCCAGCATTTAATTAAAAAAAATTAATTTTTTTTGGACAAAATGCAAATTGAATTTGTGTTACAAAAATAATTGAATATTTTTATCTCAAAAAAATTAATATTATAATTGGTTAGCGTATGTGAGTTTAGCATCAAAATTGTCTAGTGGTGAGATTATTAATAAGATCAACAAATGCTTTGAGTTTAACATTTAAATGATATCAATGGAAAGCTAATGCTAACATTTTAAACAAAAAGATTATACATGTCCAAATCCAAGCTCTCTGGCAAAGTATTTGGGCCTCTAGACACGTCATCTGTGATGGAACTATGTTGCGAGTTGGGAATGGGTCCCGGATTTGTAGGAAAATAGACAAGCCTAGGCATAGCGGAATAATAAAATTTTATCTATTTTATCTATTTCCTTTTTCTAAGATCTGTTAATTGTTATTTCATATAAAGAGGGATAGATAGTAATACCTTTATTAATGAACTATCTACCGTTGCAAACGAAGTGCCCACAACTTGCTATTATCAACTCGTGAACCACGAACGTTTGATTCAACACAAAACCAAAAGATAATTAGTGATCAACCTTCAATGAATAGCAATCGCAATGATTGCCTCTAACAGAAATCGATACGAGATCAAAGAGGGAGTAAGAAATAAAGTAAATTAGCCGAGACAAAAGACGGAACGATTCCTCCTCTCCTATTTTGTGTGTTGGTCAAAATTTTGGGGTTAGGGAAGTCTATTTATAGACTTTTCTTAACCCTAATCCCAGTTGTGTTAGGTAATTAAATAATTGGAATCTTATACGGAATAAGATTCCTAATTAGATAATTAAATAAGCACTTTACTATTATCTAAATAATAACTAATTATATCTAGATAATTATTATTAATCAAATTAATAATTAATTAATGTTAGGGATAATTAATTAGAGTTTCAATCACATAAAAACTTCTAATTAATATTATCAGATAATCTTTTAATTTAATTGATAACCATAATCAAATTATAATTATTAATCAAATTAAATTTATCCCTAAATTAATACAAATTTCGGCCCATATGTGTATGTCCCACTAATTACATTTTCGTCCTCCGATTCCAAGTCCCATATGCGACCCATTAGGTTCTTTATTTCCACTAGCCGTATATATCATTTGAAATTATTCATTACGATTAATTCCAACATATATATAACGGAATACCGTCGAGAGCTGTTACTAGCAGAACCTATGATATTCCCCCAGAGCAATTAAGAAGTCAGGTTGATAACTAACATTAACCTTTCTGTATTAGGTACAGTATAATACGATCCTTCATCAACTATATCATGTCGGTCAATTCCTTATAACCATGGAATGTGTCAAGGTTACATATAACGAAGAGTCCGGTTTTACTTGTACAGGTTGAATTCACTCTGAAAGATAAGTTAAGTGAAATGTTTATTTCTACTCTTAACTGTATCACCTTGCAAGGATTTCAGTCAATTCACCACAAGCGGCCCTTTGGATATATCTCCCATTTATCGGGAGTGACGAATGCTCAATCTGACATTAACCATTCTGTAATTACTTCGCGTGATACCCAACCTTGCTCTCACACACCCTAGGCTCTCACCTATTGGATCGTGCTCGCACAGAATCAAAGTATCAGACTCCGTAATCCAGAATTACTAAATGTTTGAGTCTGAGGATTAGTTATACCTACTAATACCGATGAGATGAACAGTTGACACATTAGATAAATCACTCCATTCTATTATCTCAAGTCGGGTCCCAATCCTAATGAACTCCTTCATCAGATCCATGTAACTGTCTAGATATCAGAATATCTAAAGCTTGTGAGATCAGCTTTCTGTCTCGACAGAAAACACTGTTACATGCAAGTCTCAACAGCAATATGCCAATCCCTATAACATATTACTTAACTTGGGTTTACTTTAAGTCTATCAGTCTATTATAAAGTATAGTCTCACTTCATGCTTGTATGAACACTTTATAACTACTTGAATAAACTTAGGATTACATCCTTTGCGAAAGATTTGTGCCTTTATATATAGTTACATATTAATGCTATATATCTGATTAAACAAATGATCAAATAAACAATTTATTCATTAATATTAATATCCAAAACAATTGTATTTAGGACACTAAATTCCAACATTCTCCCACTTGGACTAAAGCCAATTGTTTCTGAAACTAATACCAGAAGAACTAAGATGTTTATCGTGAGCTCTTTGTGGTAACGGCTTGGTCAACGGATCTGCAACGTTGTCCTTAGTGGGCACATTTTCTATTCTCACATCTCCTCTGGCTATGATCTCCCTAATAAGATGATATCTCTTGAGATAATGTTTGGATGCATTATGAGACCATGGTTCCTTTGCTTGTGCAATGGCTCCATTGTTATCACAGTACAGAGTAATGGGATTTACAATGTCAGGCACCACTCCTAGTCCTATTATGAACTTTCTAATCCAAACAGCCTCTTTTTCCGCTTCTGCAGCTGCGATGTATTCTGATTCAGTAGACGAGGAAAGCAACACTTCCTTGTTTGGAACTCTTCCAACTAACTGAACCTCCATTCAGGATAAACTGGTATCCTAATTGGGATTTGTAATCATTTTCATCAGTCAGATGACTAGCATCTGAATATCCTTCAATTTTCAATTCTCCTTGTCCATATACGAGGAACATGTCTTTAGTTCTTCTAAGATACTTAAGAATGTTCTTGACAGCAATCCAGTGATCAAATCCTGGATTCCCTTGATATCGGCTCGTCATACTTAATGCGAATGCCACATCAGGTCTAGTGCAAAGCATAGCATACATGATCGAACCAACCGCGCTGGAGTAAGGAATTACAGCCATGCGACTCTTGTCACTGTCCGTTTTAGGACACTGACCATTTGATAGCTTGACACCATGGACCATTGGTAAGTTACCTCTTTTCGATTCATGCATGTCAAAACGTTTTAGCACTTTGTCAATATATATAGATTGGGATAGTCCGAGCAGTCTCCTTGATCTATCACGATAGATCTTGATTCCTAAGATGTAGGCTGCTTCTCCCAAGTCCTTCATGGAGAAATTACCTGATAACCAAACTTTTACTGTTTGCAACATTGCCACATCGTTTCCCATAAGTAGTATATCATCAACATATAGTACTAAGAAAACGACTGAGCTCCCACTTGTCTTCTTGTAAACACAAGCCTCTTCTGAGTTTTGTTCGAAACCAAATTGTTTTATGGTTTCATCAAAACGCTTGTTCCAGCTCCTAGATGCTTGCTTAAGTCCATAAATGGACCTTTGAAGTTTGCAAACCTTGGTTGCATCCTTCGATGTGAAACCTTCATGTTGCATCATGTATACATCCTCAAGTAGGTTTCCATTTAGGAAAGCTGTTTTCACATCCATTTGCCAAATCTCATAATCAAAATGAGCGGCAATTGCAAGCAATATTCTGATGGATTTGAACATGGCTACTGGAGAGAAAGTCTCGTCATAGTCAATACCTTATTTTTGACGATATCCTTTCGCTACTAACCTAGCTTTGTAGGCACTAACCTTTCCATCCATGTCAGTCTTCTTCTTGAAGATCCACCTGCACCCAATGGGTTTTATCCCTTCGGGTGGATCAACCAAAGTCCACACTTGGTTAGTATACATGGAGTCCATTTCAGAATTCATGGCTTCAAGCCATGCTTTAGATTCTGGACTAGCAAGAGCTTCTTCATAGGTTTCGGGTTCATCGTCTAACACGGGAACTAGTTCGTCATCTCCCACTAGAAAACCATATCTAACTGGGAGTTCACGAATTCTTTGAGACCTACGAGTGGGATATGACACTTGTGTTTCATCTAGTGAAACGGGTTCGGGTTCAACTTCTTCCGCGTTTTCAACATGTGATTCCTCTTGAACTTCTTCAAGTTCAATCACGCTTCCATTCTGTGTTTCTTCCAAAAACTCTTTCTCTAGAAACACTGCGTGTTTGGATACTATTACTCTTTGGTCATCTGGATGATAAAAGTAATATCCCATAGTTTCCTTTGGGTATCCAATGAAGAAACACTTGTCAGATTTGGGATCTAATTTATCTGACACAATACGTTTGACGTATGCTGAACATCCCCATATTCTCATGAAAGAGAAGATGGGTTTTCTACCAACGAACAGTTCTAATGGTGTGGAACTGGCGGATTTGGTTGGAACTCGGTTTAAGGTAAATAGGGCAGTTTCTAAGGCATAGCCCCAGAATGATTTTGGAAGAGCAGTGGTGCTCATCATGGATCGCACCATATCTAGTAAGGTGCGATTTCTACTTTCTAATACACCATTGTGTTGTGGTGTATAAGGAGGTGTCCATTGTGAGCATATTCCACATTCATTTAGATAACTCATATATTCTTCAGAAAGATATTCTCCACCTCGATCAGATCGAAGTATTTTGATAGTCTTTCCTGTTTGATTCTCAACTTCATTCTTAAAGCATTTGGATTTCTCAAAAGCTTCTGACTTGTGCTTCATCAAATAGATATAACCATATCTGGTATGATCATCTATGAAGCTAATGAAGTATCTGAATCCTCCTCTTGCTTGGACTGACATAGGACCACATACATCTGAATGTATTAATCCTAGAGTGTCTGATACACGCTGACCTTTATTGTTAAAGGGTGTCTTTGTCATTTTTCCTTTTAAACATGACTCACACGTTCCCATTGATTCACAATCAATTGAGTCTATAAGCCCATCTTGATGTAGCTTAAGCATGTGTCTCTGGTTTATATGGCCTAAACGACAATCCCACAAGTAAGTTGAGTTATCTAATCTAAGTCTTTTGGTATCAATTGTGAAAGCAGAAACTTTATCATTCAAAACATAGATCCTATTTAATGATATTCCTGAAAAATAGAAAATACTATTTCTATAAAATTCACAACCATTGTTCTTAATTGAAACATGAAAGCCATCTTCTACTTGACAGCTAATAGAAATAATGTCATGAGACATATCCGGAACATACAAACAGTTCCTTAACACTACTACAAGTCCTGATGGTAGATGTAGATCATAGTTTCCAATTGCGAGAGCGGCAACTCTTGCTCCATTTCCTACTCGCAAGTTTACGTCTCCTTTCTTTAACTCTCTAGTCTGCTTTAGCTCCTGCATATTCATACAAATATGAGATCCACATCCGATATCTAATACCCAAGATTCAGACTGTGAAATCGAGTTAATTTCAATATAGAACATACTAGAAGTTGAAGCACCATCCTTTCCCTTCTTCAGAGAAGCTAGGTACTCCTTACAATTTCTCCTCTAATGCCCATTTTTACCATAGAAGTGGCATTACCCTTTGGGCTTCTTGACTTGCTTTCCTTTGGCTTGGGCCGGCTTGCCTCCCTTGTTCTTCTTGGGATATTTTGGATTGGGAAAATTCCCTTTCCTCTTCTTTGATCCCTCAATCACAAGAGCGGGTACCACTTTATCTTTCTTCATATTTGTCTCAACTGTCTTGAGCATATTGGTGAGCTCTTCAAGAGAGGTCTTTAAGTCATTCATTTGGTAGTTCATGTTGAACTGTGAATAACTTTCTAGGAGGGATGTAAGAAGTAAGTCGACACTTAGCTCATGATCCATCGCGAAGCCAATACTAGAAAGTTTGGTGATATAGCCAATCATCTTGACACAATGTGTCATAACAGATGTGCCCTCTTGCATCTTGATTTTCTACTTCATTCTTGAAGCATTTGAATTTCTCAAAAGCTTCGGACTTGTGCCTCATCAAGTAGATATAACCATATCGGGTATGGTCGTCTATGAAGCTTATGAAGTATCTGAATCCTCCTCTTGCTTGGACTGACATAGGACCGCATACATCGGAATGTATTAATCCTAGAGTGCCTGATACACGCTCACCTTTATTGCTAAAGGGTGTCTTTGTCATTTTACCTTTTAAACATGCTTCGCATGTTTCCAATGATTCAGGATCAATTGAATTTATAAGCCCATCTTGATGTAGCTTAAGCATGCGTCTTTTGTTTATATGGCCTAAACGACAATGCCACAAGTAAGTTGAATTATCTAGCTTATGTCTTTTGGTATCAATTGCGAAAACAGAAATTTTGCCATCTAGCACATAAATCCCATTTTGTGATATTCCTGAAAAATAGAAAATCCCATCTCTATAAAAATCGCAATTTTTGTCTTTTATTGAAATATGAAAATCGTCGTCAACAAGATGGCTAATAGAAATAATGTTACGAGACATCTCTGGAACATACAAACAGTTCCCTAATTCTATTACAAGCCCAAAGGGCAAATTTAAAGCATAATCTCCAATGGCGAGGGCGGCAACTCTTGCTCCATTTCCTACTCGCAAGTTTATGCTTCCTTTCTTCAATTCCCTAGTCCGATTTAGTTCCTGCATATTTGTACAAATATGAGATCCACATCTGGTATCAAGTACCCAAGATTCAGACTGTGAAATTGTATTTATTTCAATATAAAACATACCAGATGTTGAAGCACCGCTCTTTCCCTTCTTGAGGGAGGCTAGGTACTCCTTGCAGTTCCTTCTCCAATGCCCGTCTTTACCACGGAAGTGGCACTCTCATTTGGGCTTTTTCACTTCCTTTCCCTTAGCTCTAGTGGGCATGGCTCCCTTGCCTTTCTTGGGATATTTAGGATTGGGAAAATTCCCCTTCCTCTTCTTTGATCCCTCTATGACAAGAGCCGGTATTGCCTTGTCTTTCTTCATATTGGGCTCAACTGACTTAAGCATGTTTGCAAGCTCTTCAAGAGAGGTTTGCAAGTCATTCATCTGGTAGTTCATGATGAACTGTGAATAACTCTCTGGGAGGGATTGAAGAATTAAGTCTATGCTTAGTTCGTTATCCATCGTGAATCCAATACTAGAAAGTTTAGTAATATAGCCAATCATCTTGACACAATGTGTCATCACAGATGTGCCCTCTTGCATCCTGCAACGATATAGCAACTTGGATATCTCGTAGTGTTCGCACCTAGTCTGTTTCCCAAACAGCTCCTTAAGGTGCATGATGATGGAATAGGCATCCATTTCCTCATGTTGCCTTTGCAATTCTGGTGTCATCGATGCAAGTATGATGCATCCCGCATGATCGTCATCAGCTTTGTGCTTCTGGTAAGCATCAATTTCTTCGATGGGAGCATCATCAGTTGGGATAGGGGGTATCGTTGTATCAAGTACATACCCTATCTTATCGAACTTCAAAACGATTTTGAGGTTACGAAACCATTCGGTGAAGTTTTAACCGTTCAATTTGTTATCGGTAAGAATGTTTTGCAGATTGGTTTTAGTCATGATTTTAAGAGTGTTTAATTAAACCTGAGAGTGAGAAAGAGTAAACGTATGTTATTCATTTGCTTTAAAGTATATCAATCTAAAATTATAGGCCTTTTAGTTTATTTTAGATTGCTCCCACTATTTTTCCAAATTAATAGCCCTCCATATTAATTCGAAGAATTTCGCAAATCCTTTAGTGAGCTAGGATCCTAACTCCTGAGATTTCGCCTTGAGTTTACTCAACAAGCTAATCTCATTTGTTAGGTAGATTCATGTAATCAATCACATCTTTGATGTGATTCCTAGGTTATTGGGTTACTAACCACATTAGTAACTTAATATGTTATTCATATTAATCCCAACCATATTGCCCATTAGTTTATGAAAACATAAGTTTACTCATCCAATTATCATAATCTAATTTAAGTATTATCCCATATTCATGAAAAGATTATTTTCAATAATTCAGGTGTTACCATAAGATCCCGAGCTTGAGTTTACTCAACAACCCAAAGGCCCCCAGTACTGCCGGCTGAATTATAATATTAGGGAGGGGCAACCGATTTTAATAACTTGCTTATTTACTTAACTTTTAATTAGTGAGGGATTTTTATTTTAAGTCTCATAATCTAACTTAGTCTTGATTTGCTTTAGCATACATCAGACACATACATTGGCGTTAGGGACATATCATCTAAAATATTCCGTCGAGCCAGAGACGGAATAAAAGGCCAAACCTAGGGAAATACTAACTATTACATATTTCTCTTTAAGTCCTCCGTCTTCTCCATGGCGCCTTGAAATTACATATTAATTTCTATTCTACTAAAGAAAATTTCAATTAAATTGAAGGGAATTAGATGAGAGGAGAAATTACAATAGATAGTAGAAAGGCATGACTCACATGCCCTATTTCAAAAATACCAAAAGACTAAAAGAGGGTCCAAATATGTCCATAACTCCAAACATGCATAGGCTCAATTAAATAAATTTAATTGGTTGATTACATAAATACTTTATGTAATATTTAGGTTAATCACATTAACACATCAAATTAACTTTCATCCAATTTTACTTCTAATAGTTTTGTATCTTCTATATTAAACTTTTAGATTAATATAACTATACAAAACTTTAATTTATGCATGTCCCAATTATTTTGATTTCAATTCATTTAATACTTTTGATTTACAAATAGGTAAAACACACTTTTAAATAAATTTTCATTCGATAATCAAAACAGAAAACTATTAATTTCTGAAACATATATATATAAATATATTTAAAACTAATTTTAAAACGGTTTTAAAATAAGTGGGTCTCGGGAGCAGCACTAAACGTTTGATCCGCCGCTGCCTTGCGGCAGCGGCGGCCAGGCGCCGCGCGACAGCAGCCGGGTTGCGCCGTGAGGCGCGACCCGAGCTGCTGTCAAATAATTTTTTTTATTATTATTTAAATATAATTATAAATATATATATCAGTTCTAAAACTGTTTTAAAACGATTTTCAGAAAATAGGAAAACCTATTATAGATCTTCCGTTTTATCTTTAGAATCAATAAAATTAACTTTTATCAATCTAACTATAAAACTAATAGATTTTGTTATAATGATTATCAACCAAAATAATTAGGAACATATGCATAAACTATTTTAATTAACAATTAATTAAAACCTATTTATCTTTAGAACTAATTAATCAAAATAGTTTTGTTAATTAACTTAACTATAAATATTTATTCAACCTGATTGAAAAACTTCTAAATTTTCATATATGAAATAACGGATTTAACGCAGGCTCTGATACCACTGAAGGAAAATAGGCTAACGTATAGCAGCGGAAATATAAAATTTTTAACCTATTTCCATTAGCCCAAGATCCGTTAATCGTTATTTCATATAAAGAGGGATAAAAAAATACCTTTCAGAAGTTCTATCTACTGTTGCAAACGAAGTGCCCACAACTCTTGCTTCGAGTTCCCGACCACAAAACAAAACAATTGAAGATCAAGTTAGAATTAACCATTTATAACAACCAAAGTAGATTGTCTCTAATTAATCAACACAAGATCAAGGATAAAGAGAAAGAGATGAAAATCAATTGAACGGAAGGAAGCGGTAGATAATCTCGTCCTCGAACAGGGGGGTCGAAATTCTCTCTTTTAGTATGCTTAGGGTGTTTCGAAAATTGCATAAGGATATATCCTCTTGTATCTAAACCCTAGTTAGATAGAATTAGGTTACTGAATAAGAATTTAATTCGGAATATAATTCTTATTTATTATCTATAATTATATCTTAAATATAAAGATAATATTAGTAACCTTATAGGATAATAATAGGAGTAATATAATCTAATTAAAACTCCTAACTTATTTATCCTTTAATTAATTTAATTCATAATCCTAATCTAATTAGAATTGATAAAATCAAATTATTATTTATGTATCTAATATACATAAAAATCGCCCCCCCCCCCTTAATTAACTGGGCCTTATTGGGCTCAGTTGGGCTTCCGTCAATTAATTAACATCTGTCTCTCTTTTGGGTTCCAAGTCTTATGTGTGACCCATTAGGTTCTTATTGCTTCTAGCCGTATGCAACTATTAAATTAATTTTCACAGAATTATATTTAATCTTTGCATAACGGAATGAGTACGCAAAATGTGATTGGCAAATTCGGAAACATTCCCCCAGAGCTATAAGAAGACATGTTGATTCTGTCGTTGACCTTTCCGTATTAGTTACAGTATAATTCGATCCTTTATCAACTACATCCTTGAACTGAATCTTATGACTATGGATAATGTCAAGTCATATATAGAGAGACGTTCGTTTTACTTGTATAGGCCGAGTCAACTCCAATTAGATAGGTTAAGAGAAATCTGCATTTCAATCTTAAGTTATCACCTTGCAAGGATTTAGAGTCAAGTCTTCCACAAGCGATCCATGGACATATCTCCCATTTATCGGGAGTGATAAATGCTCAATCCAATGTATAACTATCCTGCAATTACTTCCTGTGATACCCAACGTCTGCCGTTCACACCCCAGAGTCATCTCTGTTAAGGATCGTGTTACAACAGGATCAAAGCATCACATTCCGTAATCCGGAATTACTAATTAACATTCCTTTGAGTCTGAGGATTACTTATACCTATTAATACCAATGAGATGAACAGGTGACAAGGATGAATCTACCCATCCTGTTATCTCAAGTCGGGTCCCCAATCCTAATGAACTTCTTTTCATTGGATCCATGTAACTGTCCAGATATCTGTATATATGAAGCGTGTGAGATCAGCTTTCTGTCGCGACAGAAGACATTGTTACATGCAAGTCTCAGCAGTGATATGTCAATCCTAAACATATTACTTGACTTGGGGTGGTTTTAAGTTTATTAGTTTATTATAAAGTTTCGTCTCACTTCATGCTTGCATGAACACTTTATAATCACTTTAAACAAACTTACGGATTTCCTTTTATTAGACTTTATTTAGTTCTTAAAAGGGATTGCCTTTATATAGTTATGAAACCATATCTCATTAAAACAAATGATATAAAGAACACTTCATTTACATTAAGTTTGTATCCTAGAACAATTGTCTATAGGACACTAAAACCCCAACATACTCCCACTTGGACTAAAGCCAATTGTTTCTACAACTTATCCTAGTAGAAGTTAGATGATGATCATGTACTTTCTGGGTTAAGGGCTTTGTCAACGGATCTGCAACGTTGTCCTCAGTAGGTACTCTTTCTATTCTCACATCCCCTCTTGCCACAATTTCTCTTACAATGTGGTATCACTTCAGGTAATGCTTGGATGCATTATGAAACCGTGGTTCCTTTGCTTGCGCAATGGCTCCATTATTATCATAGTACAGTGTAATGGGATTTACAATGTCAGGCACCACACCAAGTTCAGTAATGAACTTCCTAATCCAAACCGCTTCCTTTGCTGCTTCCGCAGCAGCGATATACTCTGACTCGGTCGTAGAGAAAGCTATGCTTCCTTGCTTGGAACTCTTCCAGCTGACCGCGCCCCCATTCAAGATAAGCAGGTATCCTGATTGGGATTTAAAATCGTTCTCATCTGTGAGATGACTTGCATCTGAAAATCCTTCTATTTTTAGATCCCCTTCTCCGTACACTAGGCACATGTCTTTAGTTCTTCTCAAGTACTTAAGAATGTTTTTGACGGCAATCCAGTGCTCGTCTCCCGGATTACCTTGGTAACGACTCATTATACTTAACGCGAACGCTACGTCAGGTCTAGTGCATAGCATAGCATACATAATCGAACCGATTGCGCTGGCGTACGGGACTACAGCCATGCGCTTCTTATCATCATCGGTTTTAGGACATTGATGATTGTTTTACTTTACTCCATGTATCATGGGTAAGTTACCTCGTTTCGATTCAAGCATGCTAAACCGCTTTAGCACCTTTTCGATGTATGTAGCCTATGAAAGACCAAGCAGTCTTCTTGATCTATCTCTGTAGATCTTTATACCAAGTATCTAAGCTGCTTCACCAAGGTCTTTCATTGAGAAGTTACCAGATAACCATACTTTTACCGACTGTAGTAGAGCTATGTCATTTCCCATTAATAATATATCGTCCACATATAATATCAGAAATGCAACTGAGCTCCCACTTGCTTTCTTGTAAATGCAAGCTTCTTCGCAATTTTGTTCGAAACCAAATTGTTTTATGGTTTCGTCAAAACGCTTGTTCCAGCTTCTTGATGCTTGCTTGAGTCCATAAATGGATCTCTGAAGTTTGCAAACCTTGTTTGCATCCTTTGATATGAAACCTTCAGGTTGCATCATATATACATCCTCAAGCAAGTTTTCATTTAGGAAAGCTGTTTTCACATCCATTTGCCAAATTTCGTAATCGTAGTGAGCGGCAATAGCAAGCATTATTCTGATTGATTTGGACATAGCCACAGGAGAGAAAGTTTCGTCATAATCAATTCCTTGCTTCTGACGATATCCTTTCGCTACTAACCTAGCTTTGTAGGTGCTAACCTTTCCATCCATGTCAGTCTTGTTTTTGAAGATCCACCTGCACCGAATGGGTTTTATCCCTTCGGGTGGATCAAGCAAAGTCCACACTTGGTTGGTGTATATGGAATCCATCTCAAAATCCATGGCTTCAAGCCATGCTTTAGAATCTGGAATGTTAAGAGCCTCTTCGTAGTTTTTGGGTTCGTCATCTAACACGGGAACCTCATCATCATCTCCCACTAGAAAATCATATCTAATAGGGAGTTCACGAACTCTTTATGATCTACGAAGGGGTGGCACTTGAGTCTCATCTAATGGGACTGCATCGGGTTCCTCAACCGCCTCTGTTGTTTCAGTCGGTGTTTCTTGTTCTTGAACTTCATCAAGTTCAATCATGCTTCCCTTTTCTGTTTCTTCGAGAAACTCTTTCTCTAAGAAGGTTGCGTGCTTGGATACTATTACTTTCTGATCATCTGGATGATAGAAGTAATATCCCATAGTTTCCTTGGGGTATCCAATGAAGAAACATATATCAGATTTAGAATCTAGTTTGTCTGACGCTATGCGTTTGACAAATGATGAACAACCCCATACTCTCATAAATGAGAACACGGGTTTCCTACCAACAAATAATTCATATGGTGTGGAACTAGCGGATTTAGTTGGTACTCGATTTAGGGTGAAGAGAGCGGTTTCTAAGGCATAGCCCCAGAATGTCTTTGGAAGTAATGCTGTGCTCATCATGGATCGTACCATATCTAGTAAGGTACGGTCCTCCTCTCGGATACACCATTGTGTTGTGGTGTATAGGGAGGTGTCCATTGTGAGCATATCCCACATTCAGTTAGATATTTCAGAAAATCATCTGAAAGATATTCGCCACCTCGATCGGATCGAAGTGTCTTTATTTTCTTTCCTAATTGATTTTCTACTTCATTCTTGAAGCATTTGAATTTCTCAAAAGCTTCGGACTTGTGCCTCATCAAGTAGATATAACCATATCGGGTATGGTCGTCTATGAAGCTTATGAAGTATCTGAATCCTCCTCTTGCTTGGACTGACAAAGGACCGCATACATCGGAATGTATTAATCCTAGAGTGTCTGATACACGCTCACCTTTATTGCTAAAGGGTGTCTTTGTCATTTTACCTTTTAAACATGCTTCGCATGTTTCCAATGATTCAGGATCAATTGAATTTATAAGCCCATCTTGATCTAGCTTATGTCTTTTGGTATCAATTGCGAAAACAGAAATTTTGTCATCTAGCACATAAATCCCATTTTGTGATATTCCTGAAAAATAGAAAATCCCATCTCTATAAAAAATCGCAATGTTTGTCTTTTATTGAAATATGAAAACCGTCGTCAACAAGCCGGCTAATAGAAATAATGTTACGAGACATCTCTGGAACATACAAACAGTTCCCTAATTCTATTACAAGCCCAAAGGGCAAATTTAAAGCATAATCTCCAATGGCGAGGGCGGCAACTCTTGCTCCATTTCCTACTCGCAAGTTTATGCTTCCTTTCTTCAATTCCCTAGTCCGATTTAGTTCCTGCATATTTGTACAAATATGAGATCCACATCCGGTATCAAGTACCCAAGATTCAGAATGTGAAATTGTATTTATTTCAATATAAAACATACCAGATGTTGAAGCACCGCTCTTTACCTTCTTGAGGGAGGCTAGGTACTCCTTGCAGTTCCTTCTCCAATGCCCATCTTTACCACAGAAGTGGCACTCTCCTTTGGGCTTCTTCACTTCCTTTCCCTTAGCTCTAGTGGGCATGGCTCCCTTGCCTTTCTTGGGATATTTAGGATTGGGAAAATTCCCCTTCCTCTTCTTTGATCCCTCTATGACAAGAGCCGGTATTGCCTTGTCTTTCTTCATATTGGGCTCAACTGACTTGAGCATGTTTGCAAGCTCTTCAAGAGAGGTTTTCAAGTCATTCATCTGGTAGTTCATGATGAACTGTGAATAACTCTCTAAGAGGGATTGAAGAATTAAGTCTATGCTTAGTTCGTTATCCATCGCGAATCCAATACTAGAAAGTTTGGTAATATAGTCAATCATCTTGACACAATGTGTCATCACAGATGTGCCCTCTTGCATCCTGCAACGATATAGCAACTTGGATATCTCGTAGTGTTCGCACCTAGTCTGTTTCCCAAACAGCTCCTTAAGGTGCATGATGATGGAATAGGCATCCATTTCCTCATGTTGCCTTTGCAATTCCGGTGTCATTGTTAGGCATGAAATTGACTAAGATTAAACAGTTAATTTATAAGGAAATTCGGGTATTTTTATATCATTTTGCAAGGAATAAGGGCTGATTAATGTCCTTGTGCAGATAAGCAAAAAAAAATGCTAAACTCGCTGGAAACAGCGTGTTTCGCTAAATGCCAATGAGGAGTGGAGCCTTACTTGTGTCCAGCGGTTAAACGCCGGATTATCCAATGACGGACAGCAACAGATCGTTGGTGGCAGTGAAAGGAAAGCGGCAGGAGGAGCAGGTGAAAGTGTGTGGCGACGGGATTGCCCAAAGTAGCATGATGATTTGAAGTCTCACCCCTTTGAGTGTTCAAGGGTTAATCTAAAAGTTAATCATTTCGTTAGTTTGTTAATTGTAGTAAGTAGTTGACTTTGTGTGTAAGAAGGGTACGAAGTTGTACCAGATTTTGGACAGTCTCGGTCTTTTCCCCTTTAAATAGGAAAAGCAGAGAAGGTTTAGGGATCAGATTTTATTTTCTTTTCTAGCTTTAGTTCTTTGTATCAAATAGAATAGAAGGAGAAGAGAGCTCTCATGGAGTTTCAAGCGGTAACAACAATATTCCTCTGCTCACTGCTCGATATGAGTGAGTAGACCTTTTGAACGGGCTCGACATAGCCGACCCGGTGATGTAAGTTTTACAACGCTTATATGAATATCTAGTATTTTGCCAATGTTGTGATCAATGAGGATTTAACTTTCTTGCGTAAGCATGTATGTATGTGTTAGATGAATGTTAGGACACTGCTTTCATCTTCACCGATATCTCTATTGATCTCCCATCTTCGAAGCTGACAAGTTAGAAGGTTGTGTCGAGGGTTTTCTCATCTAGAAATGCAGTTTTGTTCTTAATGCTAGAAAGAACGTATCTTTAGGACGCTAAAGATGTTAGTAAATCTTAGGAGTTTGAGAACACACGACAGTTGACTCAAACTCACTTGAAAACTGATACTTTGGCTTCGTTGGCATTATCTTTTATTCATCGAATGTTGTAAGATGTAGCAAACCGTGTTCGGTCATGTAAAGCCTGTTCTCTTCCTTTAATCGTTGAAAAGTAACCCTATTTCCCTGATTGAGTAATTTGCTAGTCACTAATCAACCAATATCAAACAAACAACCATAAAGGAAGGCATTTTTATAACACACACTGTTTAGCAACAATTTCTCTTATTTATTTGTATCACAATCCCTGTGGAGACGATACTCACTTATCACTTTATTACTTGTATCTAGTACACTTGCTAGAGTCTGTTTTTAGGACAACAAGTTTTTGGCGCCGTTGCCGGGGATTGAGAGCAACAAGTTTATAGCTGAAATTTCTGTAAAACAGGGTGTTTTTAATCTGTGTGTTAAGGCGTGCAGGAACAAAAAGGGTCATTTTTTGTTTATGCGTAGAGCTGCACCTCCTGTTTTTCCTATCGATCTCGAATTAGAGAGAACGTGTAGACGAAACAGAGCGAGAGCTCGACGTGCTAGACAAAGAGAAAGGCAAAGAGAGAGAAGAATGGCTGGAAGGGAAGGACCAGAACAACAAGTTCCACCAAACCAAGAAGAGGAGGGAGAAAATAATAACCCTCTTGTGATGAGAATCAGAGACTACTCTAGGCCAACTACCGAGGGACACTCATCGTGTATCGTATTGCCCAACGAGGGAAACAACATGTTCGAAGTAAAAGGGTCCATGATACAAATGATTCAAGCCTCGGTGCAATTTAATGGGTTTTAATCTGAAGATCCTAATGGGCATCTTCAAGAATTCATTACCTTATGCAACACATTCAGGTCGAACAGAGGTGTCTCTGATGACGTGATCAGATTAAAGTTGTTCCCTTTTTAACTAAGGGATAAAGCAAAAACATGGCTGCGGAATTTACAGCCTGGAACAATCACGAGTTGGGAAGAAATGGCACGAGCTTTTCTGATGAAGTATTTTCCGCCTCGACAAGCCATTAAGCTACGAAATCAAGTGTCACGCTTCATACAGGATGAAGATGAGTCGTTGGCAGAAGCATGGGAAAGATACAAGGAGCTGCTCAGAAGGGTGCCAAATCATGGTATCCCCATGTGGATGCAAATGCAAAATTTTTACAATGGAGCGACCAACGTTTACAAAATCCAGATCGAATCTATCGCAAATGGTAACCCGGAAGATCTAGAGCCACAAGATTTATATGACCTAATAGATAAAGTGGTCAGCACGAGTTACAACTGGCATTCATCACGAAGTGAAGGAAAAAGGACAGGAAACGAGGATGTCGTTTCAAAACTAACAAGCCAAGTAGAACAGCTTACCCGACAGCTGGGAAAGATAAATGTCTCGTCCATTCACAATGAACCGCCATTTAGTGAACCACCATTCACCGAAAGTTGTGGTTTTTGCGGAGGAGCTCATTTCAATATCAACTGTCCTGGAGTAAAGCAAGGAAAAGGCACACGGGCTGAATGCGACTACGCAGGGTACAATCAGAGGAATCAGCCCAACCGTTACCCCAACACTTACAACTCGAAAACGAGGAACCATCCAAATTTTTGGATGGACAGGCCAACCGGACCAGCAAGGACAGTATCAGGAGCAGCCAAGGTATCAACAACAGCAAGGAGGACATTACCAAAGACAACCTCAGCAGCATTATAAGCAACCTGTGCCACAAAAGGAAGAAGTCGAACCAGATATGAAAATAATGATGATGCAGTTCATGAAACAGATGCAGGCGTCATTTAAGAATCTAGAAACACAAGTCCACCATATCGCCGCGTCAACATCAAAAGGAAAAGGAATAATGCCGAGCAATACTGAGCCAAATCCTAAAGGCGACGTCATGGCAATCACCTTGAGGTCTGGTAAGGAAACTCAACCAGTTGTTTTATCTAACAAAGACGCTGAGCGTGCAGAAACATCCAAAGAGGCTGAAGGGGAACTAGAACAAGCTGTTCCTGGTTATCAAGAGGAGGAAAGGGTTTGTAAACCACCACAGCCGTATGTCCCACCAGTGCCATATCCAACACGGCTGATCAACAAGAAGTTGGAGGAGCAGAATTCTAAAGTGTTGGACACTTTGAGGAAATTGCACATCAACATACCTTTTGTGGAAGCACTAGCACAGATGCCGACATACGCAAAATTCCTCAAAGATATCTTATCGAACAAGAAGAAACTGGAGAACATTTCCATGATACAACTCAATAGAGACTGTTCGTCCATACTCCAAAACAAGCAGCAGCTTCCAAAGAAACTAAAAGATCCAGGGAGTTTTTCGATTCCTTGTTCAATTGGGAAGCTGACTATTGAAAATGCACTTTGTGACCTAGGAGCTAGCATAAACCTAATGCCTTATTCTGTGTATGCACAACTTGGGTTAGGAGAACCACAACCCACTCGTATGTCTATTCAATTAGCTGATCGTTCTGTATGCTATCCTAGGGGAATAGTAGAAGACGTGTTAGTCCAAGTAGGAAAATTCATTTTGCCTGTTGATTTCATTATAATGGACATTGACCAAGATTTGCATGTCCCTATTATCCTAGGAAGACCATTTCTAGCAACAGGAAAAGCATTGATAGATGTAGGAGAGGGAAAGTTATTCTTAAGGATAAATGGTGAGGAAGTGATATTTAAAATGAATGAAGCAATGAGGCGCGCGAATAATAATGATGACACTTGCTGTTTCTTAGATGATTTTCAGAGTCTTACTACTTTGCAGGAATAGGACACATTAGAAACCTTATTGGGGAGTGAGGTGAACATATGCGAAGGAACAGGGTGTTCCATTGAAAGCAACTTTCCGACACCTCCGTTAGACCCTGCTATTCCAACTCATCAAGAACCACCAGAGGTACCCACTGTGCCTGTGTCTAAGCCAGAATTGAAGCCGTTGCCTGAACATCTCGAGTATGCTTTCCTGGAACCACCAAGCGGAAGTCCTGTCATAATATCATCAAAATTAACTCCTGATCAGAAGGCGCAACTGATGGCGGTCTTGCGAAGAAACAAGGCGGCAATAGCATGGAAAATTGATGACATAAAAGGAATTAGCCCGACAGTCTGTGTTCATAGAATCTTGATGGAAAAAGACCACCGACCAACTGTTCAGCCGCAACGTAGGCTAAATCCCCACATGAAGGAGGTTGTGAGAAAGGAGGTGATCAAACTTCTCGATGCTGGCATTATCTACCCAATATCTGATAGTGTGTGGACAAGCCCTGTCCACGTTGTGCCTAAGAAAGGCGGAACCACCGTAGTCCTAAATGAAAAGGACGAGCTAGTCCCCACAAGAACAATAACAGGGTGGAGAGTTTGTGTCGACTACAGGAAGCTTAATGAAGCCACAAGGAAGGACCATTTCCCCTTACCCTTCATTGACCAGATGTTAGAACGACTAGCGGGGTATGCATTCTATTGTTTTCTTGATGGGTATTCAGGATACAACCAAATCGAAATTCATTGCGATGACCAAGAGAAAACCACGTTCACATGTCCATATGGGACTTATGCTTACAGAAGGATGTCGTTCGGACTGTGCAACGCTCCTGCCACTTTTCAGAGATGTATGATGTCAATTTTTCATGACATGGTGGAGCGGACTGTGGAAATTTTTATGGATGACTTCTCGGTCTATGGAAGTTCATTCGATAGCTGTCTAAGCAATCTTGAAGCGGTGCTCGCGCGGTGCAAGGAGACTAATTTAGTCTTGAACTGGGAAAAGTGCCACTTCATGGTGAATGGCGGAATTGTCCTAGGACATAAAATTTCTGAAAAAGGGATGGAAGTGGACAAGGCAAAAGTGAAAGTAATCGAGAAGCTGGCTATGCCTGCAAATGTCAAAGATGTGAGAAGTTTTTTGGGGCACGCAGGGTTTTATCGCCGGTTTTATAAAAGATTTTTCAAAGATAGCACTCCCATTGTCCGCCCTACTCCATAAGGAGGCCGAGTTCTCTTTCAATGCAGACTGTTTGAAGGCCTTTGAGCTCTTAAAGACTAAGCTGATCAACTCACCTATACTAGCAGGACCAGATTGGGAGCAACCTTTTGAAATAATGTGCGACGCAAGCGATACTTGTGTGGGAGCTGTTCTTGGACAGAGGATTGAGAAGAGGTTTCGACCTATCTACTATGCCAGCAAAACATTGAACATGGCCCAGCAAAACTATACTACTACCGAGAAGGAACTTCTGGCGGTTGTGTATGCTTTCGACAAGTTCAGGCCCTACTTGGTTTTATCCAGGGTGATTGTTCACACAGATCACGCAGCGTTGCGTTACTTGTTCGCGAAACAAGATGCTAAGCCAAGGTTGATCCGATGGTTGTTATTACTTCAGGAGTTCGATTTGGAAATTAAGGATAAAAAGGGAACGGAGAATGTTGCTGCAGATCATTTGTCAAGGATTGATCACAAGGGCAGAGTTGAACAAATAGAAATCGTGGAAAGGTTTCCTGACGAGCATCTGTATGCGGCGCAGTCTGCGCCATGGTTCACCGATATAGCCAATTACCTTGCAACTTCGCTCAAACCACACAACCTATCCACAAATCAGAAAAGGAAGTTTTTCTCTGAAATCAAGTATTATTTTTGGGATGACCCTTACCTTTTCAGGTTGTGCGCGGACCAAATCATTCGAAGATGCATATCACAAGAAGAGGGACAGGATGTTCTCAGCCATTGTCATAACCGCGAAGCAGGAGGGCACCATAGTGCAAGCCGTACCGCGGCAAAGGTTCTCCAATCAGGTTTTTTCTGGCCCACTCTTTTTAAGGATGCTAATACATTCGTTGGAACTTGCAATGAGTGCCAACGAACGGGAAACATTTCCGCTCGAAATGCTATGCCTCTAAACAACATAGTTGTGTGCGAAATTTTTGACATATGGGGCATAGATTTTATGGGACCATTCCCAACTTCCCAAGGGAATAAATACATCCTAGTGGCTGTAGATTATGTGAGCAAATGGGTCAAAGCACTAGCAAGTCCCACCAATGACGCCCGCGTGGTAGTCAAATTTCTGAAAAGACTGTTCACCAGATTCGGGGTCCCGCGAGCGATCATTAGTGATCAAGGGACCCACTTCTGTAATGCGAAATTTGAAAAATTAATGGAAAAACTTGGAGTCTCACACAGGGTTGCCACACCTTACCATCCACAAACCAGTGGACAGGTGGAGATCTCCAATAGGGAGATAAAACGAATCTTAGAGAAAACCGTTGGCAACGCTCAAAAGGATTGGGCAAACAAGCTTGATGATGCTCTTTGGGCATATCGTACCGCTTATAAAACACCGATTGGAATGTCTCCTTTTCTGTTGCTATATGGGAAATCTTGTCACTTGCCGGTGGAAATGGAACACCGCGCATTTTGGGCATTAACATTTTTAAATTTTGAGACACAGGCTGTTGGTGAACAGAGAAGTTTACAGCTGAGCGAAATGGAGGAATTCAGGCTGTTCTCATACAAAAATGCCGTGAATTACAAAGCCAGGACCAAGCAGTGGCACGACAAAAAGCTCACGAACAAGGTGTTCCATGAAGGACAACACGTCCTTCTTTTCAACTCACGATTGAGGCTCTTTCCGGGAAAGCTCAAGTCAAGATGGTCAGGACCATTCATTGTAAACCGTGTATTTGCACATGGAGCTGTTGAATTTTTCAAAGATGGGGGTGATCCTTTTAAGGTGAACGGACAAAGATTAAAACCATATTTAGAGAACGATCACACGAGGAAGATCGATACTGTTCATTTCCAGGATCCCCCAGGACTGTAAAAGCAAGAGAACAGGGTGTCCGCTACAAACACCAATTGTAGCACAAGTAACTTTGCATTTTATTGATTTTTGTCTTTACTTTTTTATTTTAGTTGTTTCCGTTGTGTAAAGTGTGTTTGAAGTGACTTCATCTTGAGTAAATTCTGCCTAGGCACAATTGCAAAACCTAAAAATCCTTCCAAGGGTGAGGTAGTGCAATTGTACCTGTGTTGTAGGGAAAGGAAAAATCGAAGAAATTTGGGCGGTAGGATTTTGTTATTAAATCTAGGGAAAGTGGAACGTCCACTCCTATGCCAAATAGGCAATCATACCGCCTATTTTTCTCCTCGATAAGATTGAACGGTTGGGGGGGTATAAATGATAAAATTAAATCTTGACCGTTCATCTACCCTCTTTTTGATTCAAAAACACGCGCCTTTCTGCCAATTTGTCCAGGTGGCCAACTTTGATTCGGCCTCAAACTGACAGATTGGCGGAAAGACGCCTCGTTTCCCTACTTAAAGAAGATGTATCTCAGTTCAGACCTTCTATCACCAAATTTCTTTCTTTTCTTTGAGACTTTTTTTCACAAAGGCAGTTCATGATCTGTGCCCTATACCACTGGAAAACCCTACTTAAACTTGACAGCGAAATGAGAACCCGAGGCTCGGGCAAAAACGTGAAAATTGAGGGTTCTTCCAAGAAAGAAAAAGCAAAGGCAAGAATGGCGGAACCGTGCACTGTGGCGTTTGTCCCTGATGAGAAGCTGGTCAAGAAGCTTTCCCAGTTCAAAGACGTCTCTGTTCAGGCGTACTATGATGAGCTCGCGAAACTTTAGTTCGGACCCATCCGAACAGTTTGCTGGGAAACCCTAAAAAGGCTTAAGCTCGAGGATCGTGTACGCACCCTCATGAAGTCTGGCCATTTTGAATGTTTCTTTGAAATGACGGAACCGGCCTATCGGGAACTAACACTCGAGTTCTTGGCAACTTTTAAGCACAATGCGGAGATTACTGATCCTGATGAAGAGGGAAAGTTTTGCTTCAGGCTAATGGGTCACTCCCAAAGGCCTTCGCTTAACTTGTTCAACCAGATGTTAGATGCTACCAATGATGACGACCTAGAATCCGAGGGCTATAAAGAGGCATTCAGCACAACGCCTGATGTTTTCGACCCTCTGGCCTTTTGGGAATCACTTTCAGGGCAGAAACATTATGACGGCAGTTCGTCCAAGGCGTCCAATATCGATGATTATGTTGTTCGGTATTTGCACAAGTTGATCTCTGGTACAATCTTCGCCCGGGAAAACCAAGCCACCATGCCACATGCAGATCTCACCGCGTTGTGGAGTATGGCAGTTGGACCGAGAATGAATTTGGGATTCTGGTTTGGGGAGTACATCAGCGCTTTTTCCAAGAAAAGCTCGTCGGTTATCTGTTGTGGCAGCATTGTCACCAGAATTTCGGAGTCAATCGGGGTGTTTAAACCTGAAGACCACTCTCGTCTCACGATTGTGAATCACCCTGACCCCATTGATCTCAAGAGCCTCCAAAAGATGTTATTTGGAAAGATTGTGAATGGGAAATGGGTCTGGATGTCTGATTTTGTTACATCTCGGCAGACTAAGAGCCGGAAAAGGAAAAGCGAGCCTACCCTATCAGTGTCATCATATTCCGAGCAAGTCGAGAAGCCAAAAGACTTGGCCTTTTATAAGAAATGTGCAAAGATGACCTGCGAGGATGTGATGGATAAATTCAATGCCCTGTTTGCCCAGAATCTGGCAAACCGCGAAATGATATTCGCCATGGAGCAAAAGTACGCATCACAACAGGGCGAGATCGATATGCTTAAAAGCCTGTGCATTGAGGAGCATGCCAAAGAAAGTCCTTCTGGTTTCTCTGTGAAAAGTCCGGTAAGACAAGTGCCTGAAACACTTGCCAGTGCCAATGTTAAGGTTAACGCTGCCGCCTCCTCAAAGGAGGAGGGTATTCCTGCCCCTGGGGATAGAGAGGTTAACTCCTCTCTTTCCCATCACACCTGATCTGACCAAATATTCGCTGTCCTAGCATCTGGTAACCTCTAACACCCTTACTCTGTCATGTTTTGTTCCGCCTATCTTGTACAATCTGCTGCCGTGATTATTAACATTGAGGACAATGTTTTGTTTTTATTTGGGGGTGGGGATTGTGCTGTGTGCATCACAATTTATAATTTATGCGGAAATAACATGATAAATGCTGCAAATCTGTTGGTTTAATTTAGTGATTTGATGTAGAACAAATATCCCTTGAGAATCCTTGTGCATATCCTTGGTAATTATTGTCTGCTTCCATTATTTTCTTTCCGCCTATGTTTGTTCCATCTAGAGAATTGCTTGGTGTTATATAGGAATCATAGAGCAGACTGTGCTTGCTTTGGTGTTAGGTTGTGTTAATTGCTTGTTTGTATTTCGTGTTCCCTAATGAAGGAAGTTCCAAAAATTTTGAAATCTTTAATTCCTCTTTCAAAATTAGTCATTATGGCCTTACTGCATTTTTTCCCCGAAAATAGTGAGAAATTGAGCCTCATAATGCATCCATGGTATGCATTGTTTTTTTCGAGTGGGCCGGCACTCACTATCTTTAGGGAGAATTTGCCTTGGTACCCTGATGAAACGGTGATTAGTTCTGAATTTCATAGGAGGAAAAAGGCATTTAGTTTTCCCTCCGCTACACAAAAGGCACCTGTGCTATGCACCCCAATTATTAGGATAACCAAGTTGAGCCATAACCTGCTCTTTCTGAATAACCACAAATAATAGCCCTCTCCCTCCACTTAACTCTAAAATACCTTGAGTTCTGTCTTATGCCTCGAATTGCCAATTGTTTAAAATAAAAATCATGTGCTTAAGATATGCAAATATAAGCAATTGAGAAAAAGGAAAAGATTGAAGGAACTAGGGAACATAATGTGGGGAGGAAGGAACCTTTATATTCAAAAGAGTATTGGGTTATATGTGAACAGGTTGTGTAGAAGAAGTGTGTGTAAACTGCAATCATTATAGGCTGCATATGATAAATAAAGTGCAAAAAGACAGAATTCATACACTGAAATAGCTTTTCACTGTCAAACCAGAGCCCTAGCCTAACATTACAACCTTTATAAAGTCCTTTGGACTATGTCAAGAGGAACTTTGACCCTTAGACTCGGGATCAATAGGCAAACTCACGCCCTAAGGGTGTGGTGTCTGAGCTGAGGAGTGAAATCGCATTCGTTTTCCTATGGCAAAAAGATGCCATGTGAGAGTGAGTGAATTATTCCATCCCTTAGTGAGGCATGTCTGGCTGTTGGTAACTCTTTGTGAAAAAGGAAGTCTAAATTTTAAGATTTGAGGATTTTCTTGAGCAAAAAGGACACAACTTTCAAAACAAGCTTTTACTCTTCGATAAAACATTAACATGCATCTGTTCATCTCCTAGTAATACCAAGCGTTCTATGTTTCTTTACTCGTCATTCTCAGTCATTAAACTAATTTCATTCCTAACCCTTTTGTTTACTCTCTTCTTACAATTTGTTGCTTGAGGACAAGCAAAGGTTCAATTTGGGGGTATTTGTTAGGCATGAAATTGACTAAGATTAAACAGTTAATTTATAAGGAAATTCGGGTATTTTTATATCATTTTGTAAGGAATAAGGGCTGATTAATGTCCTTGTGCAGATAAGCAAAGAAAAATGCTAAACTCGCTGGAAACAGCGTGTTTCGCTAAATGCCAATGAGGAGTGGAGCCTTACTTGTGTCCATCGGTTAAACGCCGGATTATCCAATGAAGGACAGCGACAGATCGTTGGTGGCAGTGAAAGGAAAGCGGCAGGAGGAGCAGGTGAAAGTGTGTGGCGACGGGATTGCCCAAAGTAGCATGATGATTTGAAGTCTCACCCCCTTGAGTGTTCAAGGGTTAATCTAAAAGTTAATCATTTCGTTAGTTTGTTAATTGTAGTAAGTAGTTGACTTTGTGTGTAAGAAGGGTACGAAGTTGTACCAGATTTTGGACAGTCTCGGTCTTTTCCCCTTTAAATAGGAAAAGCAGAGAAGGTTTAGGGATCGGATTTTATTTTATTTTCTAGCTTTAGTTCTTTGTATCAAATAGAATAGAAGGAGAAGAGAGCTCTCATGGAGTCTCAAGCGGTAACAACAATATTCCTCTGCTCACTGCTCGATATGAGTGAGTAGACCTTTTGAACGGGCTCGGTATGGCCGACCCGGTGATGTAAGTTTTACAATGCTTATATGAATATCTAGTATTTTGCCAATGTTGTGATCAATGAGGATTTAACTTTCTTGCGTAAGCATGTATGTATGTGTTAGATGAATGTTAGGACACTGCTTTCATCTTCACCGATATCTCTATTGATCTCCCATCTTCGAAGCTGACAAGTTAGAAGGTTGTGTCGAGGGTTTTCTCATCTAGAAATGCAGTTTTGTTATTAATGCTAGAAAGAACGTATCTTTAGGACGCTAAAGATGTTAGTAAATCTTAGGAGTTTGAGAACACACGACAGTTGACTCAAACTCACTTGAAAACTGATACTTTGGCTTCGTTGGCATTATCTTTTATTCATCGAATGTTGTAAGATGTAGCACACCGTGTTCGGTCATGTAAAGCCTGTTCTCTTCCTTTAATCCTTGAAAAGTAACCCTATTTCCCTGATTGAGTAATTTGCTAGTCACTAATCAACCAATATCAAACAAACAACCATAAAGGAAGGCATTTTTATAACACACACTGTTTAGCAACAATTTCTCTTATTTATTTGTATCACAATCCCTGTGGAGACGATACTCACTTATCACTTTATTACTTGTATCTAGTACACTTGCTAGAGTCTGTTTTTAGGACAACAGTCATCGATGCAAGTATGATGCATCCCGCATGATCGTCATCAGCTTTGTGCTTCTGGTAAGCATCAATTTCTTCGATGGGAGCATCATCAGTTGGGATAGGGGGTATTGTTGTATCAAGTACATACCCTATCTTATCGAACTTCAAAACGATTTTGAGGTTACGAAACCAGTCGGTGAAGTTTGAACCGTTCAATTTGTTATCGGTAAGAATGTTTTGCAGATTAGTTTTAGTCATGATTTTAAAAGTGTTTAATTAAACCTGAGAGTGAGAAAGAGTAAACGTATGTTATTCATTTGCTTTAAAGTATATCAATCTAAAATTATAGGCCTTTTAGTTTATTTTAGATTGCTCCCACTATTTTGCCAAATTAATAGCCCTCCATATTAATTCGAAGAATTTCGCAAATCCTTTAGTGAGCTAGGATCCTAACTCCTGAGATTTCGCCTTGAGTTTACTCAACAAGCTAATCTCATTTGTTAGGTAGATTCATGTAATCAATCACATCTTTGATGTGATTCCTAGGTTATTGGGTTACTAACCACATTAGTAACTTAATATGTTATTCATATTAATCCCAACCATATTGCCCATTAGTTTATGAAAACATAAGTTTACTCATCCAATTATCATAATCTAATTTAAGTATTACCCCATATTCATGAAAAGATTATTTTCAATAATTCAGGTGTTACCATAAGACCCCGAGCTTGAGTTTACTCAACAACCCAAAGGCCCCCAGTACTGCCGGCTGAATTATAATATTAGGGAGGGGCAACCGATTTTAATAACTTGCTTATTTACTTAACTTTTAATTAGTGAGGGATTTTTATTTTAAGTCTCATAATCTAACTTAGTCTTGATTTGCTTTAGCATACATCAGACACATACATTGGCGTTATGGACATATCATCTAAATTATTCCGTCGAGCCAGAGACAGAATAAAAGGCCAAACCTAGGGAAATACTAACTATTACATATTTCTCTTTAGGTCCTCCGTCTTCTCCATGGCGCCTTGAAATTACATATTAATTTCTATTCTACTAAAGAAAACTTCAATTAAATTGAAGGGAATTAGATGAGAGGAGAAATTACAATAGATAGTAGAAAGGCAGGACTCGCATGCCCTATTTCAAAAATACCAAAAGACTAAAAGAGGGTCCAAATATGTCCATAACTCCAAACATGCATAGACTCAATTAAATAAATTTAATTGGTTGATTACATAAATACTTTATGTAATATTTAGGTTAATCACATTAACACATCAAATTAACTTTCATCAAATTTTACTTCTAAAAGTTTCGTATCTTCTATATTAACCTTTTAGATTAATATAACTATACAAAACTTTAATTTATGCATGTCCCAATTATTTTGATTTCAATTCATTTAATACTTTTGATTTACAAATAGGTAAAACATACTTTTAAATAAATTTTCATTCGATAATCAAAACAGAAAACTATTAATTTCTGAAATATATATATATATATAAATATATTTAAAACTAATTTTAAAACGGTTTTAAAATAAGTGGGTCTCGGGAGCAGCCCTAAACGTCTGATCCGCCGCTGCCTTGCGGCAGCGGCGGCCAGGCACTGCGCGCGGTTGCTGCCGTGAGGCAGCAGCCGCGCGACAGCAGCCGGGTTGCGCCGTGAGGCGCGACCCGAGCTGCTGTCAAATAATTTTTTTATTATTATTTAAATATAATTATAAATATATATATCAGTTCTAAAACTGTTTTAAAACGATTTTCAGAAAATAGGAAAACCTATTATAGATCTTCCGTTTTATCTTTAGAATCAATAAAATTAACTTTTATCAATCTTACTATAAAACTAATAGATTTTGTTATAATGATTATCAACCGAAATAATTAGGAACATATGCATAAACTATTTTAATTAACAATTAATTAAAACTTATTTATCTTTAGAACTAATTAATCAAAACAGTTTTGTTAATTAACCTAACTATAAATATTTATTCAACCTGATTGAAAAACTTCTAAATTTTCATATATGAAATAACGGATTTAACGCAGGCTCTGATACCACTGAAGGAAAATAGGCTAACGTATAGCAGCGGAAATATAAAAATTTTAACCTATTTCCATTAACCCAAGATCCGTTAATCGTTATTTCATATAAAGAGGGATAAAAGAAATACCTTTCAGAAGTTCTATCTACTGTTGCAAACGAAGTGCCCACAACTCTTGCTTCGAGTTCTCGACCTCAAAACAAAACAATTGAAGATCAAGTTAGAATCAACCGTTTATAACAACCAAAGTAGATTGTCTCTAATTAATCAACACAAGATCAAGGATAAAGAGAAAGAGATGAAAATCAATTGAACGGAAGGAAGCGGTAGATAATCTCGTCCTCGAACAGGGGGGTCGAAATTCTCTCTCTTAGTATGCTTAGGGTGTTTCAAAAATTGCATAAGGGGGGTATATATATCCTCTTGTATCTAAACCCTAGTTAGATAGAATTAGGTTACTGAATAAGAATTTAATTCGGAATATAATTCTTATTTATTATCTATAATTATATCTTAAATATAAAGATAATATTAGTAACCTTATAGGATAATAATTGGAGTAATATAATCTAATTAAAACTCCTAACTTATTTATCCTTTAATTAATTTAATTCATAATCCTAATCTAATTAGAATTGATAAAATCAAATTATTATTTATGTATCTAATATACATAAAAATCGTCCCCCCTTAATTAACTGGGCCTTATTGGGCTCAGTTGGGCTTTCGTCAATTAATTAACATCTGTCTCTCTTTTGGGTTCCAAGTCTTATGTGTGACCCATTAGGTTCTTATTTCTTCTAGCCGTATGCAACTATTAAATTAATTTTCACAGAATTATATTTAATCTTTGCATAACGGAATGAGTACGCAAAATGTGATTGGCAAATCCGGAAACATTCCCCCAGAGCTATAAGAAGATAGGTTGATTCTGTCGTTGACCTTTCCGTATTAGTTACAGTATAATTCGATCCTTTATCAACTACATCCTTGAATTGAATCTTATGAATATGGATAATGTCAAGTCACATATAGCGAGACGTTCGTTTTACTTGTACAAGCCGAGTCAACTCCAATTAGATAGGTTAAGAGAAATCTGCATTTCAATCTTAAGCTATCACCTTGCAAGGATTTAGAGTCAAGTCTTCCACAAGCGATCCATGGACATATCTCCCATTTACCGGGAGTGATAAATGCTCAATCCAATGTATAACTATCCTGCAATTACTTCCTGTGATACCCAACGTCTGTCGTTCACACCCCAGAGTCATCTCTGTTAAGGATCGTGTTAGAACAGGATCAAAGCGTCACATTCCGTAATCCAGAATTACTAATTAACATTCCTTTGAGTCTGAGGATTACTTATACCTATTAATACCAATGAGATGAACAGGTGACAAGGATGAATCTACCTATCCTGTTATCTCAAGTCGGGTCCCCAATCCTAATGAAATTCTTTTCATTGGATCCATGTAACTGTCCAGATATCTGTATATATTAAGCTTGTGAGATCAGCTTTCTGTCGCGACAGAAGACATTGTTACATGCAAGTCTCAGCAGTGATATGTCAATCCTAAACATATTACTTGACTTGGGGTGGTTTTAAGTTTATTAGTTTATTATAAAGTTTCGTCTCACTTCATGCTTGTATGAACACTTTATAATCACTTTAAACAAACTTACGGATTTCCTTTTATTAGACTTTATTTAGTTCTTAAAAGGGATTGCCTTTATATAGTTATGAAACCATATCTCATTAAAACAAATGATATAAAGAACACTTCATTTACATTAAGTTTGTATCCTAGAACAATTGTCTATAGGACACTAAAACCCCAACATACTCCCACTTGGACTAAAGCCAATTGTTTCTACAACTTATCCCAGTAGAAGTTAGATAACGATCATGTACTTTCTAGGTTAAGGGCTTTGTCAACGGATCTGCAACGTTGTCCTCAGTAGGTACTCTTTCTATTCTCACATCCCCTCTTGCCACAATTTCTCTTACAATATGGTATCACTTCAGGTAATGCTTGGATGCATTATGAGACCGTGGTTCCTTTGCTTGTGCAATGGCTCCATTGTTATCATAGTACAGTGTAATGGGATTTACAATGTCAGGCACCACACCAAGTTCAGTAATGAACTTCCTAATCCAAACCGCTTCCTTTGCTGCTTCCGCGGCAGCGATATACTCTGAATCGGTCGTAGAGAAAGCTACGCTTCCTTGCTTCGAACTCTTCCAGCTGACCGCGCCCCCATTCAAGATAAACAGGTATCCTGATTGGGATTTAAAATCGTTCTCATCTGTGAGATGACTTGAATCTGAAAATCCTTCTATTTTCAGATCCACTTCTCCGTACACTAGGAACATGTCTTTAGTTCTTCTCAAGTACTTAAGAATGTTTTTGACGGCAATCCAGTGCCAGGTCTAGTGCATAGCATAACATACATAATGGAACCGATTGCGCTGGCGTACGCGACTACAACCATGCGCTTCTTATCATCATCGGTTTTAGGACATTGATGATTGTTTAACTTTACTCCATGTATCATGGGTAAGTTACCTCGTTTCGATTCAAGCATGCTAAACCGCTTTAGCACCTTTTCGATGTATGTAGCCTGTGAAAGACCAAGCAGTCTTCTTGATCTATCTCTGTAGATCTTTATACCAAGTATATAAGCTGCTTCACCAAGGTCTTTCATTGAGAAGTTACCAGATAACCATACTTTTACCGACTGTAGTAGAGCTATGTCATTTCCCATTAATAATATATCGTCCACATATAATATCAGAAATGCAACTGAGCTCCCACTTGCTTTCTTGTAAATGCAAGCTTCTTCGCAATTTTGTTCGAAACCAAATTGTTTTATGGTTTCGTCAAAACGCTTGTTCCAGCTTCTTGATGCTTGCTTGAGTCCATAAATCGATCTCTGAAGTTTGCAAACCTTGTTTGCATCCTTTGATATGAAACCTTCAGGTTGCATCATATATACATCCTCAAGCAGGTTTTCATTTAGGAAAGCTGTTTTCACATCCATTTGCCAAATCTCGTAATCGTAGTGAGCGGCAATAGCAAGCATTATTCTGATTGATTTGTGTTGAAACACCTTTCCACAAGATTTTGATTTGACAAAATCATCCATGATTAAGAGGCAATTAAATTTAAATGCTTTGATTTAATTGTACTAATGTGTTTGTTCAATATTGAGTGCAAAAATATACATAAAGTTAAACAGGACAAAAGTCAGAATTAAGCAAAGCTGAGTTGAATGGAACTTAGCATGAAAGAATAGAAGCTGAGTGGAGTAGAACTTAGCATCAGAAGCTTCCTTCAAAGTTGCCAGAACGAAGCTGACTAAATCAAAAGACTCCTTCAGAATTATACAAACAGAATAGAGCTGACTAAGAAGGAACTCAACATGGAAGTTGAACATTCGAAGATAACGAATGAAGCTGAGCGACAGTCAGGACAGAATGAAGGATCTGTTTACTAAAAGACAAAGTCTGCCAATCTTCTGCACCAATAATTGAAGCCTCGAAAATACAAAGAAGACTAATTACAAGAATCATGGGTCAATGGATTATTGGTAAAAGACAACTGGCACAAAAAGACAAGTCTGATGCAAGAAGACAAAACCTGACGCCTGAAGAAAACAGAGGAAGGGAATGGCGGTACAGACTGAAGCTGACCAGAATCTGTCCCCCAAAAGAGCCGTTTTGGTGTTAACGGCTAAAACAATTCAAACGATCCAATCTGCAGATTTCCTTCTATAAAAGGACAATCAAGAACCTTGGATCATGGCCGTAGTATCAAAAGAAAAATACAAAGAGAGAAAATCTTCAAAGCACTCAAATACAAAAGATCTTACACCGAATCTTCCATTCTTTGTGTAAATGCTAGATTGATTGTTTTGTAATCATCTAAGGTGTTCTTTAGTTATAAAAGAACAAGTTTTTGATCAATAGGAATATTGAGAGTGTCAAGCTGAGTACTTGGTTGTAAGTATTCAGTGGTAGAAAAATCTAAGTGCTGGGTTGTAGCACTTAGTAGGAGTTGAGTAGACGAATAGAGGAAGGTACTCTTGCATATTCAACTGCCTTGTAATTGGTTTGTGCTCTACCGTTAAAGAGCTCAGTATTGGATTCAAAAAGCCCGGAGGACTCTAGGGACTGGACGTAGGCAGAGAGGCCGAACCAGGATAAGTGATACTGAGTAATCTCTAAACTCTCTCTTATGTTGCATGTGTTGTTTGCTTTATTTACTCTGCATATAAATTGCCTAAGCTGACCGTGAGTAAATAAGTGGTGCTGAGTTAGAAGCTGACCTCCAAGAGTGTCAATTCCTAACTTACAAGAAAATAACTTTAGTCAACATCTGACTAAAGCTGTCTTAAAACATATCTCACCAAGCTGACCAAAAGCTGAGTTAACAAACTCTTAAAATAACTTCTAGTCAGCATAATTAAACGCGAAAAAGTTATATTAGTTCCTAACCCCCCCCTTGGAACTAATTACTAGGGACCAACAAGTGGTATCAGAGCCTAAGCTCACTACTCAAAGATCTAACAATCTTGAGCTGATCTTGAAAAATGGGTGAGAACAGCACTCGTTTCCTTCCCGGGAACCAAACAACCCAGATACTCCCTGAGGGATTATCAATCACTAGACCTCCCATATTCTTTGGGTCAAATTATACATTCTGAAAGAATAGGATGAAGAACTTTATTCAAGCCACAAACATGAGTGCATGGCTTGCAATTGTTCAAGGTCCACATTGTTAAAAGTGAGGCTGAGTGGACAGAGGATGACCTCAAAAAACTACAAAATAATGCTTCGGCTATAAATATGCTTCACTGTGCTTTAGATGGTGCAGAATACAATAAGATTTCAGGTTGTGAGTCAGCACAGGAGATTTGGAAGAAGCTTGAAGTAACTTATGAAGGCACAAGCAAAGTTAAGGAGTCTAAAGTCAATCAGCATATGAGACTCTACGAGCTGTTTGAGATGAATGAGAATGAAGACATCTCAGAAATGAACGCAAGATTCACAAACATTATAAACGAGCTCAAAAGGCTTGGAAAGAACTTCACTGAAGAGGAACAGGTGAAGAAAATCCTGAGAAGTCTGCTTAAGAGCTGGCAAGCAAAGCAAACAGCTATAGAAGAAGCTCAAGACTTGACTACCTACAAATATGATGAGCTGATCGGATCCCTGCTGACCCATGAAATCTCTATGAAAAACTTTGAAGCTAAAGAGAAAGAAAAGTCAGAAGATAAGAAACAAAAGTCACTTGTCATGAAAGCTGACTCGACTGAAGCTGAGTCAACTGATGATGAGGAAATGGCCATGTTCACCAGAAAGATGAAGAAGCTGTTCAGGAGAAATGATAGAAACGGCAAAAGGTCATTTAGAAGAAATGACAAGTACAAAGCTGAGTCAAGTGACAAGTATAAAAAGGACAGCTCGAAGTCTGTCACATGTTTTGAGTGTCATCAAACTGGGCACATCAAGTCAAGCTGTCCCAACCTCAAGAAAGAGAAGAAGGGAAGTAAAAAGGCTATGGTAGCCACGTGGAGTGACAGTGATGAGTCAACGTCATCTGAAGCTGAGCAAAATGAAACAGCCAATATATGCTTCATGGCAGATGATGGAGCTGACCAATCTCAATCTGAGCAAGCTGACCTTTCTGATGAAACTGACCAGGAGGATCACAACAATGAGGTAACATCCCTACTTTTGCTCAGAAACGAGATGGTAAACGCCTTGAGTGATTTATACACACTAACTAAAAAGTGTAACAAGAAAATCAAATCACTCAGCAGGCGGTGTGACGAGATTGAAGAGGTCAAGCTGAGTGACCTCCGATATCTCCTCCAGGACAACTCTGACTTACATACCAACATGCAAATCATGCATGAGTTTGTCACGGAGGTTCAAACTGAGTCAAAGAAACTTAGAAAGGATGTCACAACGTTACAAAGCCAAGTAAAAGGTTTGAGTAAAAATAAACCCCATGCTTAGTACGCAAGTACTAGTCAGCGTAAGCAATTCACTCTATGTGAATGTTGTGGAAAAAGGGGGCACACAAAGGATGTGTGTTGGCATAACAAGCGGATTGTCCAATGTGACTTCTGCGGAAAAAAAGGGCATACCACAAAAGTATGTTGGCATGCCCAACACAACAATGCTGACCATGCTCAGTTCAACCCTCAAGGGGTACCATTTTGTGATTTCTGTGGTAAGCCAGGCCACACCATAAAAGTATGTCGTCACAAGTTAAAATATGATTTTGCACCTGTTTATACTAACAAGAAAGGACCCAAAAGGAATTGGGTACCTAAAAATGAATAGTTTGAACTGCAGGTCAGCTTGACATGCGTGGAGAAGTCAAAACTATGGTACATAGACAGCGCATGCTCAAGGCACATGACAGGTGATGAAACACAGTTCATCACACTAGAGCTTAAACGAGGTGGAAGCGTAAGCTTTGGAGACAACAAGAAGGGTAAGATAGTCGGCTCAGGTACTATCGGAGGTAACCCAACCATTGAGTCTGTCTCCTTAGTTAAAGGTCTCAAATACAATCTGCTGAGTGTAGCTCAGCTCTGTAAGAGCGGCAGAAAGGTTGTATTTGATGATACTAAGTGTCAAATACTCGAGGGAAATACAAATGAATCGATTTTAACTGCCCCTCGTTTAGAAAATGTATACATGTTGAACTTAGAAAAACAGTTTTCTAAAAACATATGCTTAGTGTCTAAAGAGGACAACTCCTGGCTATGGCATAGAAGACTTGGGCATGTCAGCATGGACCTTCTTGCCAAATTAGCTAGAAAGAAATTAGTTGAGGGATTACCCAAATTAAAGTTTGAAAAAGATCAATTGTGTAAAGCTTGTCAGCAAGGAAAACAAACTAAAAAGTCATTTCATAGCAAAAATATTGTCTCAACCAAAAGACCATTGGAATTACTACACTTGGATCTTTTCGGAACTATCCAGCCACTCAGCTTGGGAGGAAAGAAATTTTCCTTGGTTATTGTAGATGATTTCTCTCGGTACACTTGGATCATCTTGCTGAGTAGCAAGGATGAAACTTTTGAGATGTTTACCACATTGATTAAAAAGCTTGAAAATGACAAAGACCTTAGAGTAGCTCACATTAGAAGCGACAATGGTGGAGAGTTCAAAAACCAACAGTTTGATGAATTTTGTGAAACCAGTGGTATTGACCACAATTTCTCCGCTCCTAGAACACCTCAATAAAATGGGGTTGTTGAAAGGAAAAATAGAACTATTGTCGAAATAGCTAGGACAATGTTGAGTGAAAATAGACTTCCAAAGTACTTCTGGGGTGAAGCTGTTCACACGGCATGTTACATACTGAATAGGGCTCTAGTTAGACCTATACTTAAGAAAACTCCATATGAGCTTTGGAAAGGACGAAAGCCCAACATTGGATACTTTCGTGCCTTTGGGTGTAAATGCTTTATAATCAATACAAAAGACAACCTTGCTAAATTTGATGCTAAAGCTGACGAAGTGGTCTTTTTAGGGTACTCAACAAATAGTAAAGCATATAGAGTATTTAATAAAAGAACTCAAGTTGTAGAAGAGTCTGTACATGTTGAGTTCGATGAAACTGACCCTACAGGTAAGTCAGCTCAGCTCGAAGAAGATGAACAAAGCTCAGCTTCTGCTGATCAACCAGAAGCCTCTGTGTCATCTATACAAGGGCTGACCCAAGGTAAGCAAGAAGCTGAAATATCATTTGCTGACCAATCTATTCCTGTAGAGATTGTAGAAACACCTCTTCCAAGCGACTCAACACTACCAAAGGAAATAAAGATCCCAAGAGGACACACAGAACAGGCCATTCTTGATGCTGCCAACAACAAGTTGATGACCAGAGATCAGCTTAGAAAATACCTTAGCAATGTTGCCTTCGTCTCAATGCTTGAGCCAAAGAATTTTGCTGATGCTGAGCAAGATGAATATTGGATAAATGCCATGCAAGAAGAACTTGACCAATTCACCAGAAATGAGGTATGGGATCTAGTACCTAGACCTAGGAATCAAAAGCCCATAGGAACCAAGTGGGTCTTTAGAAATAAAATGGATGAGCATGGAAATGTAATTAGAAACAAAGCTCGACTTGTAGCCCAAGGCTATAGTCAGCAAGAGGGTATAGACTATGGAGAAACGTTTGCATCAGTTGCTAGGCTAGAAGCTATACGTATATTGTGTGCCTATGCTAGTTTTATGAATTTTAAACTATACCAAATGGATGTAAAAAGTGCATTTCTTAATGGTTTTATAAACGAAGAGGTATATGTTAATCAACCTCCTGGGTTTGAAGATTCAAAGTTTCCAAACCACGTTTATAAACTCAAAAAGGCCTTGTACGGCCTAAAGCAAGCTCCAAGAGCTTGGTATGAGAGGTTGACCAATTTCCTGCTGACCAAGAACTATGTCAGGGGAAAAGCTGACACAACCTTGTTTATTAAGAAAAAGGGTAAACATACCCTACTTGCACAAATATATGTAGATGATATAATATTTGGTGCTACTGACGAATCCTTGTGTAAAGAATTTAGCCAACAGATGCAAACTGAGTTTGAAATGTCCATGATGGGTGAACTCAACTTCTTCCTTGGACTTCAAATCAAGCAAGGTAAGAATGGCATCTTTATAAGTCAGTCTAAGTACACCAAGGAAATGTTAAAGAAATTCAGCATGGTAGATTGCAAACCAATATCAACCCCCATGGGTACTGATACTGTCCTATGCAAGGATGAGAAGAGTAAGTCAGTTGATAGTAAACTCTATGGAGGTATGATAAGTTCCTTACTCTATCTCACAGCTAGTAGACCTGATATTCAGTACTCAGTATGCTATTGTGCTAGATATCAAGCTGACCCAAGGGAATCTCATCTAACTGCTGTGAAAAGAATTTTTAGATACTTGCAAAGCTCAGTTGATGCAGGTCTATGGTATCCAACTTCAAATGACTTCACACTCATTGGATATACTGATGCTGACTATGGACGAGATAAGCTAGAACGGAAGAGTACTTTGGGAGGATGTCATTTCCTCGGAAGCTGTCTAGTATCTTGGTTCAGCAAGAAGCAATCATCCGTAGCCCTGTCTACAATCGAAGCTGAGTACGTGGCTGCTGGAAGCTGTGTTGCGCAAGTCCTGTGGATAAAGCAACATCTTGAGGATTATGGAGTCAAAACAAAGACAATAGAGATCAAATGTGACAACAAAAGTGCCATTGATCTATCTAAGAATCCAGTCCAACACAGCAGGATGAAGCATGTTAGCATCAGACACCACTTCATCAGAGACCATGCACTAAAAGATGAGATCAAGCTGACCTATGTGCCAACAAATGAACAACTTGCAGATATCTTCACTAAGCCCCTGGCACAAGAAAAATTCAATATACTAAGGGAAGGCATTGGTATGTCAAATCCACCCTAAATAAATCTATATGAAAAATTGAATGTTGAGTGATTGCCATGTTGGGTGGAAAGCTGAATGATTGTACAAATGCCATGCTGAGTAAATTAACAATAAGCATCTACTACTTACTAAATTTGAAATTTAGAAAAATCACCTTATGCTGAGTTGACATATACATTAAGTGATTATGCTAAGTAGATACAAATGTTGAATAGATATCCTGTGCTGAGTAGATAAACATATTGAGTAATCACCTTATGCTGAGTAGATGTATATGCTGAGTGATTAACGTATGTTGAGCCATTTAGAGATAGAAAAATCCTGTTCACAAAAGCTAGGCACTCAACATCGCGAATGCTTCGAATTCTAGCAAAACCAAGTAAAAAACCCACTCGCATAAAATAAATGCCTACACGTGTAACCACTGGCACCTTGGAAATACGCACATTAATGACAAATCCCATGCGCCGAAGATGTCATAAATGACAGTATCTTTGTCGGTTGAATGTCCCTAGGCAAAACGACTAGTTAAATGAATAGGGCTGCCATAAATCTATATAAAAAGTGGAAGGATCCCCACTCATTACTCTTTACGCCTACGATTTTCTGAAATTGAACTCTTCTCTCTCCCTAAAACCTCAAAACCTTCATCTGTAACAATGGCTTCCGACAAAAACGAAATCCCTAACCTCACCACTCAGCTCGATCAAACATCTGGCAAACCTACTCAGGCTGACCCCGCTGGTCCCTCGAAGCAAATAGAGCGAAATATGATCAAAGTCCATAAGAAGGTCAACAATCTGGAAGTTCTGAAATGCAGATGGTTCTCTCCAGGATTCGTCACCTCTGAGAAACCGTTCTGTGATTGGATCGAGAAGAACAAGTGGACTGGTCTCTTCTCTCTCTCAGGAACAACCTACCCTAGGTTAGTACGGGAATTCTATTCGAATCTATATGTTGATGAAGATGATTCTGATTATTTGGAGACCACGGTCAAAGGTCAGAAAATCACCATAACTCCTGCCTATCTAGCCACTTTACTAGATTTACCAGACGAAGGAATATAATTTAGGACAACAAAGGAGAAGGTGCCAAAAGAAAAGCTTGAGAAGATCAAGGGGTTCTGTAAACCCAAGGATCATAAAGGTGAAATACCTAGCACCTGTATGGGGCAAGAACAGAAGATGGCACACTACATGCTGACCAACTTTATCTTCCCCAAACTCAACTCAGCTTCATCTGCCTCTAACTTTGAGTAGTTCTTCATATGGCACATGCTGACCTACACTCCGCTCAATCTTCCCGTCTTCTTAGTTGGAGCTCTTCAACGAGGTGGTAAGAAACTCCATTTGGGCTCTCTGATCACAAAAATTCTCGAGGACAAGCAGATCGAGACGGTAAATGAAACAAGTAGCTTGGGGAGTGAAATCACTGCAGTTCTGCTGGATGGATTGTTGTATAATCAACCCTTAAAAGGCTATGAAGAAGCTGGAGATGCTGAGGAAAATGAAGAAGCTGAACAACTAGAAGTTGAGCTTGAAAATGAGCCTGAAAAAGAAGTGGAGGCTCATGCTGAGTCCCCTAAGACAGCTCAGCCTGAGAAGAAGAAGAAGAAGAGGAAGGCTCTTGAAACCTGCTCCAAAGACATTCATGCTGTCCCAAAGAAAGTGAGGCTGTTGTCTCAAGAAAAAGTTAAAGCTGACAAGGCTAAGGAAAAAGCTGAGTCAGCATAGAAGAGAAAGAGGCCAGAAGGGCCTGAAGATGAAGAAGAGGAAACTCCAGAATCCCCCTTGATGAAAAGGAAGAAGGTTAATACCTTAAAGACAGTTGAAGCTGATCCCTTAGATTGGGCTGTCTCTGACGGTCATGGAACTGACCTAGAAAAAGAAGCTGAGAAAGAAGCTGAGCAACAAGCTGAGAAAGAAAGGGAAGCTGAAACTCATGCTGAGGAAGAAGTTCATACTGAGCAGGAAAAACCTACAAATGTTGAGCAACCTCAGGATGAGGCTGAACAGAGAGTTGAAGAAGAAGAAAGTGTTGCTGTTGAGGATCATGCTGAGCAACTTGAGAATCCATATGTAGAAGAGGAGACAGTTGCTACTGAGTCCAGTGAAGGTATTCCAGCTGACCCTTCATCCCCAAAAGCTCCGACACGACGGAGACTCAAAAAGAAGGCACAAAAGCAAATTGATCTTATGGACGACTTTCCTGTTGAAGATATTGAGACTGACCTCTCCAAAATCCAGTTCCAGTATTTCTCGAATGATGCTGAGACTGAGTCACCTCCAGCAGATCCCGTACAAAAACAAGCCTCTGTTACTCAGGATGAGGAACAAGCCAAAGCCCCTGAAGATCCAATCCAAGCTGCTCAAGATGGATCAAATCCTGCTTCAACTTCACCCATTCAAGTTGAGCAGGTCAACATGCGAAACCAAACTCCACCTCCAACTCAGTATGTTGACGACTCAGCTCCTGAAGTCAATTTACATTGAAGTCCAGTTACCAATCTAGGTAATCAATCTGGCAAAGAACCAACTCCTCCACCATCACGCTCAATACCAGCCTCTGAGTCTAATGCTGCTCAATTCACGTACTTGAATACTACTGAGTCAGTACGACGTATCATTGCCTCTGCTCAGTCCTTGCTCCAAGATTTGAACCCTACTCAAGATGATGCTAATCAATCTACTCAAGCTGAGTCCTCCCACCTATCAGGTATTACTCAGCTTCTCAATGAACTAAGAGGACTCAAGGATCTTGTCAGTATAGTAACTACAGTTCAAACTCAGCAACCAAACCAAGTCCAAATAGCAAAGCTGACCGAGTTGGTCCTCACAATGGTGAACCATATGAACTCGCTTGAAGGCAAACTTAACCAACTGTCGGAAGTCAATCCAGGGTATGCCACTTCCACAGAACTTCAAGACTATTTTGCTAAGTTAACTGCAGAACTAACCAAATCAAGCGCACCTGGCCATACTGAGTTTGCCACCTCTGCTGAACTTCAAGAGTGCTTTACCAAGCTTAATGCGGAGCTGACCAGTATGCGTGACTTAGTATCTTCCTCCTCTCAGTGTATAATTGACCAACTGAGTGAAGCAGTCAGCCTACTCAACATCAACAAAGGACAGATGGATGTTGATCCAGTCTCCAACAGTGAACTCTTAAGCTTTTCCCAGGCGATTATGAAGGCCATGCGTATCACCAATGCTCAACGGATGTTTTATGATTCTGCCTTGCTTAAGATGTACCACCAATCCTTTGGTCAGCTCACCAGCTCACTCACCTGGCTTAGCAAATCTCATGAATGCCTGCTCAGCATGATTAGCAGTTCTCTTCGTGTTCCTCGCCATGTTCAAGATGACAGTGTTCCTATCATTGATGGCTTGCGCGAAATTACTAGGAGGCTCCAGCGTTATTCAACTCATCTCTCCTCTCATGCTCGCACCGACACATTCATTTATAAACCCGATGATGGCAAAACGGGAGAGACAAGTCAAGGAGGAACTCAGCCTGCAGGTAATGTCTCAGGAAGTAAAGACAAAGGTAAAGGAATAGCTCAAGCTGACCACCAAGCTCAGAAGAAGAAGAAGTAGAAATAGATGTAGTCTAGTTAATGTTTGTTTAGAACTTGCATAGAAACTTTCACATATGTTTTTTTTGGCTTTATCTATGTCAAGTACTATTTCCTCAATCTGGTCGATAAAATTGAACAAACAAATTAAGAAGTAAAACATACTCAGTTTACATTAACACTAAAACACTTATGCAATAAACTGAGTAGCAACATATTTCTAATATTTTTGAAAACTGACTTAAATCAAATTAGCGCAAATCTTGAAAAATCTAACATTAAATTAAGTCAGTATACACAAATGTCTTAAGGATAATTCAATTAAATCTTGGAAGGTTTAGAATTAAGTTAAGACAATATGTGCAACCCTTACGTGGGAGTCATTTCAAAAATATATCAATCATGGGGTAACTTATAACTGAGTTCCATAATTATGTATTTTGCCAGCATCAAAATCGGGGAGTTTGTTGAAACACCTTTCCACAAGATTTTGATTTGACAAAATCATCCATGATTAAGAGGCAATTAAATTTAAATGCTTTGATTTAATTGTACTAATGTGTTTGTTCAATATTGAGTGCAAAAATATACATAAAGTTAAACAGGACAAAAGTCAGCATAAGCAAAGCTGAGTTGAATGGAACTCAGCATGAAAGAATAGAAGCTGAGTGGAGTAGAACTTAGCATCAGAAGCTTCCTTCAAAGTTGCCAGAACGAAGCTGACTAAATCAAAAGACTCCTTCAGAATTATACAAACAGAACAGAGCTGACTAAGAAGGAACTCAGCATGGAAGTTGAACATTCGAAGATAACGAATGAAGCTGAGCGACAGTCAGGACAACATGAAGGATCCGTTTACTAAAAGACAAAGTCTGCCAATCTTCTTCACCAATAATTGAAGCCTCGAAAATACAAAGAAGACTAATTCCAAGAATCATGGGTCAATGGATTATTGGTAAAAGACAACTGGCACAAAAAGACAAGTCTGATGCAAGAAGACAAAACCTGACGCCTGAAGAAAACAGAGGAAGGGAATGGCGGTACAGACTGAAGCTGACCAGAATCTGTCCCCCAAAAGAGCCGTTTTGGTGTTAACGGCTAAAACAATTCAAACGATCCAATCTGCAGATTTCCTTCTATAAAAGGACAATCAAGAACCTTGGATCATGGCCGTAGTATCAAAAGAAAAATACAAAGAGAGAAAATCTTCAAAGCACTCAAATACAAAAGATCTTACACCGAATCTTCCATTCTTTATGTAAATGCTAGATTGATTGTTTTGTAATCATCTAAGGTGTTCTTTAGTTATAAAAGAACAAGTTTTTGATCAATAGGAATATTGAGAGTGTCAAGCTGAGTACTTGGTTGTAAGTATTCAGTGGTAGAAAAATCTAAGTGCTGGGTTGTAGCACTTAGTAGGAGTTGAGTAGACGAATAGAGGAAGGTACTCTTGCATATTCAACTGCCTTGTAATTGGTTTGTGCTCTACCGTTAAAGAGCTCAGTATTGGATTCAAAAGGCCCGGAGGACTCTAGGGACTGGACGTAGGCAGAGAGGCCGAACCAGGATAAGTGATACTGAGTAATCTCTAAACTCTCTCTTATGTTGCATGTGTTGTTTGCTTTATTTACTCTGCATATAAATTGCCTAAGCTGACCGTGAGTAAATAAGTGGTGCTGAGTTAGAAGCTGACCTCCAAGAGTGTCAATTCCTAACTTACAAGAAAATAACTTTAGTCAACATCTCACTAAAGCTGTCTTAAAACATATCTCACCAAGCTGACCAAAAACTGAGTTAACAAACTCTTAAAATAACTTCTAGTCAACATAATTAAACGCGAAAAAGTTATATTAGTTCCTAACCCTCCCTTGGAACTAATTACTAGGGACCAACAATTTGGACATAGCCACAGGAGAGAAAGTTTCGTCATAATCAATTCCTTGCTTCTGACGATATCCTTTCGCTACTAACCTAGCTTTGTAGGTGCTAACCTTTCCATCCATGTCAGTCTTCTTTTTGAAGATCCACCTGCACCCAATGGGTTTTATCCCTTCGGGTGGATCAAGCAAAGTCCACACTTGGTTGGTGTACATGGAATCCATCTCAGAATCCATGGCTTCAAGCCATGCTTTAGAATCTGGACTGTTAAGAGCCTCTTCGTAGTTTTCGGGTTCGTCGTCTAACACGGGAACCTCATCATCATCTCCCACTAGAAAAGCATATATAATAGGGAGTTCACGAACTCTTTGTGATCTATGAAGGGGTGGCACTTGAGTCTCATCTAATGGGACTGCATCGGGTTCCTCAACCGCCTCTGTTGTTTCAGTCGGTGTTTCTTATTCTTGAACTTCATCAAGTTCAATCATGCTTCCCTTTTCTGTTTCTTCGAGAAACTCTTTCTCTAAGAAGGTTGCGTTATAACTTGAGTTTGTTTTAAAAGTTTCGGCTTTTTAATTCTTTATTTATTTGATGTTGGTTTTCTAGTTTATATTATATGGATATTTATCTAAGTATTGATGAAATTATCATATTATGAAAAATGCACGTTACCTATGTTTTAAAAACAGAACCGACAATCGAACCAAATTAATAATGGATCAGGCGTCAATAGGTTCAACCGACTGATTTAGATTAGTTGAATTGGATGATGTCATAAATAATATATATAATTAACAAGATTATATATATAATTACTATAAAACTTGAATTGGTTTAATTTATATATATATATATATAATTATATATATTTAAAAAAATCCCCAGATGCAAAGCAGTTCTATCCACACAAAAATTTGACAAAGAATGAGAAAATGATACTTTGAGGAGGGCTAATAAAGAAATTTCTATCCACACAAAAATTTGAATGTGATGTCAGGTATTACTTTAATACGTGGAGTTGAGGCAATCAGGAATTTTTGCTTTTGAGCTTTAAAATATAAATTTCTTTGTTTAATACTAAAAAGATGATTATTCCTCATTCTTTGATTTTTTTCCTTGATGTAGATAGAAATGCTCTGCCTCTGGGAATTCAATTTTTGTCCTCCAGACATTTCATGAGGATATGGGTTATCTGATACTTGGATCTACTTTTACTTGTAAATATAAATTTGGTGGGAAGTATTTGGATTTGAGCATTAGTCTTCTGATTTCTCAGGAATCTTCGAGCTATATGGGTTTTTGAGGTCAAGCAGTTCAAGAATGTCAATTTCTTCTTATTGGTCCAACGGTGTTTGCGAATTTGGTTTTTGTTTCTTATCTTAATAGATGGGTTCTCTATAAATTTTGACATCGGTTTAGTTTATTTCAGTGCTTGTTTATTTTAGTTTATGGATTTCAGCCTCAGATTTCCTTCTTTTTTTTACGCGACTATAACAACATCTGTGGCCTGATCTTGGTACTACCATGATTTTAGGGTTTCTGCTGTTCTAACGGTATTTGATTCTTTACAAGATTTATCAATTGAAGCTTATGAGCTACTTTTATTGGAAGAATATATGTGATATGGCAGATTCAAATATTCAAGGTTTTTTGCTTTCTATGTCTTTCGTGGATAAAGCTAATCTCAAACCTAGGAATTCTAATATTTGGGATGAAACCTGGGTTCAAGAATGGTCTAGTGAAGATATCGATATTCTAAGAAACCGATTTAATTAACTCCCTAAACAGGGAGCGCCATCCTATTCACTCTTTCTGCATGAATAATAAGAATCTCAAGATTTCTCTGGTTTGATATGTGGTGCCAGGTATAACAGAAATACAAGGAGTTCGGGCGATCAGGAAGTTCTCTTTTCATCCTTAAAATATAAATTTTTTTTATCACCCTCCTTAAAGTATTGGTTTTCCTCATTCTTTGTCAAATTTTGTGTGTGGATAGAATTGTTCTACATCTGGAGAATTTGATTTTTGTCCTCCGATGATTCGATGAGGATATGGATTCCGATTGATTAAATGAATAGAAGAGTTTTCTTAGACTTTGATCTTCTTTTACTTCTAAATATAGTTTGGTGGAAAGTATTGGGATTTGAGCTTTGTCTTCTGATTTCTCAGGAATCCACTGTAAAGCACGGATTCCATCGTCGTCGAGAAGATGGGTGTCCTAGGGGCTCCAATGGATTTAACTAATGACCGAATATGGAGCGAGTGATGCCTTCTTTATTTATTTACTTTTTTTTACTGTGTTTGATGAATCACGATTACCCTTCACTCTGGTTGGTTATGTGGTGCCAGGTATCATAGAAATACTAGAGTTGGGGCGATCAGGAAGTCTTGCTTTTCAGCCTTAAAATATAAATTTCATCATAGTTTTTACCATTTCTAATTGGTAAACCCTCCAGGTTGCTTTTTCTCAATCGTCGTCTTGTTGCCTCCTAAATATGATTTTTCCTGATTCTTGACAAAAAGACTTGTGGATAGAACTGCTTTGCATCTGTGGAATTTGATGTTGGTCCTCCTTTGATGTGGCGGAAAGTATTAGGATTTGAGCCTTAGTCTTCTGATTTTTCAGGAATCTACTGTAAATCAAGGATTCCATCTGTGTTTAGAAGATAATATAATAACAGATGACCGAACAAGGAACTTCGTACACTTCTTTAATTTTGGCATCCTTTCAGTTTATTTCGATGCCTTATCATTTTATTTCATATTTTCAGCCTCGGATTTCTTTCTTCTTTTTTTATGCGAGGAGAACAACATCCGTGACTTGATCTTGCTTCTACGATGATTTAAGGGTTCCTTATCTGCCCTTCTAACGGTATTAGATTCTTCTTTCCAAGATTTAATTGAAGCTTATGAGCTACGTTTATTGAAAGAATATATGAGATATGACAGTTTTGGAAGTTTATATGGATTTGAATTATCTTACCTCATAATCGACAAATTCAAATAATTCTAATATTTAAACATGGGTCTAAAAATGATCTAGTGAAGATACGGATCATTGAAGAAGGGCTCTAAACGTTTTATTTTTATTGTGTTGAATGACATTGGTTCAGGCTTCCAGTATGAAGAATAAGAATCTCTCCGGTTTGATATGTGGTGTCAGGTATCACAGAAATACATGGTTGGGGTGATTAGCCCTCCTCAAAGTATCATTTCCTCATTCTTTGTCAAATTTCTGTGTGGGTAGAACTGTTTTGCATCTGGGGATTATATTTATATATATATATATATATAATTGAGGTTAAAAGTAATGATGTGGTGAAGTGCTAATTTTTTTAAAAATATAAGTAAAAAGAAAATAGTTTTTTTTTAGAATAATAGTGTTGTTTGAAAAATAAAAAATTATTTTAATAAAGTGTGTTGTTAGAAAATTCTATTAAGGAATATGATTTTTGATTTTTTTTACTATTAATCTCCAAAAAGAAGAACTAATTTCATAAAAGAAAATAAATGAGCGGTGTCGTTTATAGGTAGGCAGAATCCACTTTCTCACATACCTCTTACCCATATCGAAAAACCATGAGAAAATATAGAAGATTCATCTCTATAAATAAGCAATACAAGATCTAATCTATCTCACGATTCCACGTGTCTTTAGCTTGTATCTAAAGGTATAAAAAAATCCTTTTGGATTTTTTTAGAAAAAATTCTTTTAAAGTTTATTATCATTATTTTTTTAAATAACCGAGGTTGTTTTGATTTTCTGGTACGATACCAGTTTATCGGGTCCCTCCGGTTCTATATGGGTTAATATGCCGTGACTTTTTTGTTTTTTCTTGAGCCAAGTCCTTTTTTCACTTTTGCTTTTTTTTTCAATTCAATAATTTTTTTCTTAAAAATTTGCGCACAATGCGCTTACATTAAAGAAGAAAGAAAAATTCACACTGGACCAAAAGTTTCACTACTTTTCAATTCAATGACTTGCTGTGTATTGTTTTTGAAATAAATAACCGAGTGATTTAAATGATTTTTAAATCATAATTAAAGAATATTACTTGTTGGAGAACTCTTGTAGTAATTACTTTCATATAACAAATTGATATTTGTTTCTTTTATAAAAAAATATTTATTTCAATAATAAATAGTAATACTTATTTTTTAATTAATATTACTTAATAAAATTTACTAGTAATATTTTTGAATAAATTTATATTAATAAAAATTATTAATAAAAAAATTGGATTAAAATAAATAAAATATATTAGTGGAAGCTATCTTAATTATTATATAAAACAAAATCCATTAAACATCCAATTTCATAAATTTAACTAAAGAATGCCATACATCTAGATTTCTTGTTTAAAATTAGCAATAATAATTAAAAAATTAACTAAATAAGTAACATTGTGAGATTCTCCAAACACATCCACTCTCTATATAAACAACATACAAAATGCAAATTAGTTTTTTTGGACAAAATGCAAATTTAATTTGTGTTATAAAAATAATTGAATAATTTTTATCTCAATAAAGTCAATATTATAAATTTTCGATTAAATTTATATCATAAAACATGGCCGTCTCCAGCATTTTGGAGGCTCTAGGCGTACTGTGTATTTTTTTTCATATCTAAATCTAATACTGTTTTAGAAATAATAAATATTAAATAGTAAAATCAATAAATTATTAACTACAATTCAAGTCATATAATAATAACATAAAACTAAGAAATTATTATTCTTCTTGCTTTTGTACATGTAAAATCGAGTTTTCTTTTATATATTTAAAATCAAGTTTCTTCTCACTAGTCATGCGAGAAGCAAGCGGACAACAAAGATTAATTTCTGGAAATTAATCTTGGACGGCTGAACGCGAACCTAATCGCAAGATTCTATGGAAAGAAAGAGAAGAATTTATTTTCGAGATTAAAAATTGGATGAGTCGCGTATTTATTATGAATTACAGGCTTAAATCACTATTTGTACATCGATTGATCCAAGGAATCTTGTCATTTGGCGCTTGATCTATCTAAAATTTTATCATTTGGCCACTGAACTATCCCAATTAGTGAAATTTCAATCCAATTTGGATGGAAACTTAATAGAATTGTTGACATATGATGATTTTTTTGATAACTAGACTTGATAAATTTTAGTTTAGAGATTTGTTTTCTTGTTTTAATCTCATTAATTATTTGGGTAAATCAACTTTAAAACGTACGGCATGTCAAGCCCGTATGTCAAAATATCACCACATATCATAAGGAAACAATTTTATCAAGACTTCATCAGAGTTAAGTGGAATTTAATCAATTTGAATAGTATATAGTCCAAATGTGACCAAATGATAAATTAGTGGCCAAATATTAAAATTTTAAATAAATCAGAGTCTAAATAACATTTTATATCAAATTACAAATTGTAATTTATAAGTGCATTTCGTCTTGCAATTAAAAAAATAAAAAATTTAAAAATCACTACAATAACAAAATAATAATTTATACATTATTTCCAAATATGAAAAAAAGTTCCGAAAAAATCAGTATATGTGTTGTCAAAAGAAAGAAAAAAATAAGAGAAAAAATAAACCAATAAATGTTGATCTAAGGAATCATCAAAATTGAATGAAATTTCATCAATTTAAATAGTTTATGGTCTAAATGTGATCAAATATTAAAATTTTAAATAAATCAGAGTCTAAATAACATTTTGCACCAAATTACAAATTGTAATTCATAAGTGAATTTCATCTTGTAATTTATAAAAAAATTAAAAAATTAAAAATAACTACAATAACAAAGTAATAATTTATACATTCGTGTTGTCAAAGAAAGAAAGAAAAAATAAGAGAAAAATGTGATAAAAAATGCTAATCTAGGGAATTGAACTCTCACCCTTAAAAACATCTCCACTATATCTTTACCATTCAGCCTAGCAGTATCTTTTGTTATATAACTAAATTTATATACCTTTTAACCATAATTTTTTTAATAATTATCAAATTTTAAAAAATTCAGATCGGAGGCCCTCGTAAGTCGGAGGCCCTAGGCGACTGCCTAGACGGTCTCCCCCTAGAGCCGGCCCTGCATAAAGATAATGTAACATTGCTATGACCATGACTTAAGTCATGTTACGTATTATGATGTTTTTGTTATGTTATTAGTAGATATTATACCCTTCTTTATGTCTCAGGTCTAGTTATTGATATATTTGTAGTTATATATTAAATGATGCTTGACCAGAGATCAATTTTTTTAATTTCTTTTAATTGGTTAACCTATGTGAGTTTAGCTAATTGTCAATGGGATTAGAATAGCTAATTGTCCTTTATATCCTTGTTATCTTCATCACTTAAAAGGTAAAGAATCTCAAATCTAACTTTATCTAAAATCCTTTTCAAATCTCTCAATCTTTCCTTTCATCCTCTTCATTTATTTTTTCACTTCGATTGCTTTTCTTTCCATAAACTTCACTATAATTTTGTTGGATAATTAAACTATTATCTATATAATCACATGTCTTTCCGTTGTAGAATTTTTACCAAAAGTAGTAAGAGATATATTGTGGAAGCTGTCGAATGAAGTCCATAATTTAGTGCACGTGGGTCTGTGAGCCTTCCATTTTCTGTCAATTCACACGTCCCTTTCATCTTGAGCCTTTCTGATGTCCAATTGAATACAATAAAAGTGAGCTATATGGATACAATGGGAGTGAACCATATGGAAAGGAAAAAAGTTGAATTGACAAAGAGTGAAGTTATATCGACAGGAGGTGAAATAAGTTAAGAGATTTGAAAAGGCTTTTAAACAATTAGATTTTTTATTCTTTACGTTTTCACATATAGGATGAAGATGATGGGGGTATAAAGGATAATTAGGTTAAAGCTAAAGGAATAATTTTATATCAATAAAAAATTATTAATAAAAAATTGGATTAAAAGAAAATATATTAATGGAAAGTATCTTAATTATTATATAAAACAATTTGTAAAACCTTACGCAATATTTTACCAAAACAATGGACCGTCAATGCACCCGAGCAAACCATGTTGTAAAATAGTAAAAACTATTTAAACGCCTTGCATATGTGAGCATATCACGTCGGATTTTGAGAAGAAGGTTATCATGAAGAAATTAATTGTTATGGATCTAATTTGTGGAGTTATTGAACTCAAACTAAGTAAGTGTATTAATTTACTTGTTCGATCTATTAAATTCTTCATTTTTCTTTTTCTTGATAAAGTAATTATATGTTATTATGTTAATTAACTTGAATTTATGTATGTTTTTCAGGTTACAAAATTGCTAATTACATTTGCTCAAGACAAGGAATATTAAGATTTCTCATCATATTTATGTTTCTACACCTAGCTTTATATATTATGTAATTTGATCCATTTTCATGTATTAATTATGGAGAGAAACTTATATATGTTTTTCTTCTTCAATAATATCTATAAATCTTCAATAATATCTATCAATCTAAATGCTTTCCTTTTTTTTTTTGTTGTAAATGAGCGATAGGATTGTAAATGAGCCGAACCGAGCTTTGGCATGCTGGAGCTCGGCTCGACAGAATTTTAATGAGCTCAAGCCAAGCTTCGTGTTCGGCTCGAGCTCAAATTCTTGTTCGAGCTTGGCTCGTTATTAAGCTCGACAGTTCACGAGCTGCTTACAAGCCAGCTCGATTAGCCTCTTGGTGAGCTTGCTCACAAACGGCTCGAACTAATAGCTTAACGAGCCTAAAGCTTTAAAAAAAAAGTTAAGCTAACAGCAGGCCAGCTCAAGAGATAAAAAAAGCCAGCTCATATAGAAAAGATTACATGCGTACAAAGTACATGCACGACTTCTTTTATAATACCTATGTTGAGGAGCAGCGCTTTTATAATCATTTTGTTTGACAGTTACTTTAGTTTTGGCGATGTGGGATTCATTGGTATGCTTAGCATTAGCTTCCGCTTCTCCCACCCACACTCCCACTCCCACATTTATATTAATTTTTTTAAAGACTTCCTTATTTTTATTATTTAAGTGACGAATGTATCATATTTTCGTCATATATTTACGCATACAAAACTCTAGCTTTCATTAATTTTAAAAAGAAAACCTAATATAATATCAAAATAAATTAATATTAGAACAGACCATCATCAATATATATATAGTTTATGACTTCAAATAATACTTACAACTACTATATCGTTTATGAGTCATCTAATCCGACCAAGTGACCCGTGATGCAAATCCGGTTTGATGTCCGCACTTTAAGAAAATAGCTCGTTAGCAACTATGTTTAGCGACCGAATTAAAAATGGACGCTAAATTCTATTTCTATCGCCTATATATTTTATCAGTCTCTACAAAAAAACACAACCCTTCAGAACCACGACTATCTTCTCATCTTCTCTGTGTTTTACCTCAGACCTCCATCCTCCTAAATGACAATTATCTTCTCTCCTTCTTTTACTTTTCCTTCAGATCTGCTTCTCTTTTCTGCTATTTTTAGACGCCATCTTCCCCGACCTATGCCATGAAGTTAATCGCTCCAAAGCCTTATTCTCAAACCTAAACCCTCTCTTTTCAGACCTCACCCAAGCCCTCACAATTCTATAAAGCCTCTGTTACAACCTTCTAAATTAGTAAAAAACTGAACCAGAGAAGAAAGGGAAAAGGCAGGGAAGAGGGATAAAGAAGAAGGAGAAGAGAATATAGTAAGAGGAGGATTAATCATTTCCTACCTCATATCTTTTCATTGCATCTATTTAATAAAGCCAAATAACAGAATTCGTTTACAAGAATGCCAAGTCACTAAGGAATAATCATTGGCAGCTTCTAGATGTAATCCCTCAGCTTGGATGGAGGGTGAGTGATTCTGTTGCTTCTTCTTGTAGGAGGATTGTTTGTTGGGCCAGGTTGTGGAATGTGTGGGGTTGAGCTGAGAGTGTCAACGAGGCCCGTAACATTACCTTCCCCATCAAACAGAACCTAGTCCTCAAGGTTGAAAGTTGGGAAGTCAGCGAGGAAAGTGGTAGTGTCCTCCCAAGTGGCATCAAAAGCTGGCTGGGATTGCCAATGGACGAGGAATTGAGGTTTGAAACGGGTGTGTTTGCAGATTTTGTGAAAGCCCAAGATGGCAGCTGGGGCAAGGAGGGGTTGAGACTCAGCAAAATTAGGGGGAAGAGCAATTTGGTGTGATGTAGGGTGACCGTGACAGAGTTTCAAAAGGGAGACATGAAAGACGTTGTGAATTTTGGCGGTAGGGGGAAGGTCTAGGCGATAGGCAACGGGTCCAATACGATCTATGATAAGAAAGGGGCCAAACTAACGTTTGGCAAGCTTATTGGATTGGCGAAGGGCAACAGAGGTTTGACGATAGGGTTGCAATTTGACAAATACCCAGTCGCCAATTTGAAAGACTTTATCGGTGCGATGGGAATCAGTCTGGTGTTTCATACGGAGCTGAGCTCGTTGGAGGTTTGTTTTTAAGGTGGTGATGGTAGAGGTACGGGTGCATAAGAGTTCATCTAAAGATGCGATATTAGAAGAACCCTAGATATATTCAGTGAGGGAGGGGGGTGTACGGCCGTAAACGGCTTCAAAGGGGGTCATTTGGATGGCGGAATGCCAAGCTGTGTTGGAGTGCCACTCGGCCAGGGGAAGGAACTGAACCCATTGTTGGTCCCGTATAACGTGACAAGGTTAGTTCCAAGGGGGGGATAGGAACTATTTAAAATTTTGTCCGTTAAGGCTAACTTCTTTATTTGAGAAAAGGTTTACACAGCGGCGCTAAGTAGATTTAAGACACAAGCTTAGTCAACTGGTGACTAAGTCTGCTTCTTTCCTTGAGTCAGGAGATAGCACTCAAGTCTATTCCTGAACTCAGCTTCTTAGTGCACTCAACTCAGCGTGAGTTCGTTACTTAGTCAGTTTTAATAGCAAGCAATATATAAAGGAGTTTAAAGGTTATAAATATATTACCCAACAGACATATCCTGGTTCGGCCTCTCCGCCTACGTCCAGTCCCCGGAACTCATTCCGAGCTTTTTGAATCCTCTACTAAGCTCTTTAAAGATAGAGCACGAAACCTTTTACAATAGAAGCTGAGTATACAAGAGTACCTTCCTCTATTCCTCTACTCACTCCTATACCTACCGCTGAGTACTATAACCGAGTACTCAGCTTCTCCTTTCTATTCTTCTAGAAATGATAAGTGTTTGTCCTAAACAACAATTGCTAAGACACTTTAGATGAATGAATTCACTCTAGACTTTTACACAAAGATTGGAATTGGTGTAAGGTTTGCTTTGCTTTTCTCACAGAACTTCAAGTATGAATTTGGTCAGCGTTTCGACTTGATTGAAGATCTGCATCGAATGAAGCATTTGAAAGGCCTATTTATAATGATACTTCAAGCAATCGAAATAACCGTTGGAGGCTAACGGCTTTCTGTCGCTTTCATTCTGGACGTGCTCAGTGTCGTTGGCCAATGAGATTCTTGTATCTTCTGTCTATGGCAGTGCTCAGCAGCTTTTCGTCAGATGAACAGAATGTTTCGCCATTTATAGTAAAGTCCTCCAGACAGCTTACTGCGTCTTCTGAGCTTTATCCAAAGTAGAAATACTTTGTCTACAAGTTGGTTCTGTTCTCCCGCTGACTTGACTACCTTGTCGTTCAACTCAGCAGCTTCGTCTTGAAGCTTTTGTTGGAAGGCTTCTCGATCCTTCTTCATGTTGAGCTGTCGTTTTGCTTGATACGACTGCGTTTTGTCTTCCTGGACCGTGAGGTCTTAATCTGTTGACTTGGGCTTGACTTCCTCTTATGGGCCTTTGGGCCATTTATCTTAATGTCTTTTAAATTAAATAACTCAACATTGAACAAACACATTAGTATGAATAAATCAAAGCATTTAAATTTAATGTGTTGGAATATTTTTATCATTCATAAATAATTTTGTCAAATCAAAATCATGTGGAAAGGTGTTTCAACACCCATGTCTTAGGATTGTCATGAACGAAGCAGCGGAGATAGTCTTTGAGGCAGCGGTTGACGACTTCAGTCTGTCTTTCTGATTGAGGATGGTACGAGCTGCTGGTGGAGAGGACGGTGCCCTATAGGCAGAAGCAGTGTTCTAAAAGTCGGCCAAGTCGGCGACTAATCGGCCGACTAATCGACGAAATTCAAAACACTAACTGAATTTTTAGAACTGGGCGAGTTAAGTCGGGGGTCCGATATATTTCCGCCTAGGCGGTTCAAGTCGGGATAAATCGGGGCAAGTCGGGCTAGGCGGGCAAGTCGGGTTAAACGGGTTAAGCAGCTAAAAATCGGGTCAAATAAAAAAATTATAAAAAGTTTGCTACAAAATAATAAAAATAATTAATGATCATACAAGTAAAAAAATAAAACTAAGTTACAACATTAAATAAAACTAATTTCATTCAATTAACAATTAAAATTAGAAATTAAAAAGCCCAAATATCCATCTAAAGTTAGTGCCCTAAATTGATTCATTTCACAAAATCGCAGCCACCACTCACTCGTTACTCATTAGTATATATTATAATTATTGGGTGTGTGAAGTTAATTTGTTGCTATGGGAAAAATTTGGAGTTAATTTGATGGTTTTATGTGTAAATTAAAAGTTAGGATCATTTTTAAAAGATTATAGAAAGATAGAGGATCAAACATGATGTTTGCCAAATTTGAGATGTATATCTCAAATCTCAGGCGGTGATATACGATGATCATTTCTTTCTTTTTCTTTTTCTTTTATATTTATCATCAGTTTTCTCTGAACCGTTTCTCCACCGTTTCTTTGATTTACGGAGTTTCGACCATCCGAATCACTCGAAATTTAAAACATAGCATCCTTATACATAGATCTAAATCCTAACCGAAGAGTTTTTAAGTTTCGAAAGTGTTTGGAGGGGAAACGTCCTAGACAGAATTTAGAGGAGAATTGAACGGGTGTGTTTTCTTCAATTAGTGACCAATGTAAGTAACTATCAACTATATTTTGAGTTTTATGTATATGGATATATATATAATCAAAGAATTTTCAGAAATTGATATTTTAGGGTTATGCATGAATTTTGTAAAAATTGAGTTTTTCATGATTTTGCTTTTTATTGTGAAATTATGGTTCAAATAAAGCTATTGACTATGCTTCTATGTGAATTTCAGATTTTACTAGATTATGTTGATTTAAGGCTTAATTTGATTGATTAACTTTGGAATTTTTATTGGTTAAAGATTGATATTTTGAATAAATGTGGTTATTTTTACAAAAGAGCTAATTGAAGCCAAATGATTTATGGTTATGAAATAGTTTGGAATTTGATTATGAAAGGAAATTTGAGCACGTTATGATTTTATGATTTTATATCCATCGAGAGTTATCCGGATCGGTGGTTTTATATTTGAAGACCATGTTCAGTGAGGGACATGACCTGTGTACACAGTCTAAAGACCTATCGGGTATGGCAGTGAAGTGTCGGGTAAGACCATATGAGATAGGCAATGTTAAGAGACGTCTCGACTATAAATGTGGTTATGGATTGATACTTAAGGGGAGAAACTCGAGGATGGATACAATGTTTTAAGTTCATTTGGATTATGTTTTCGGTTATGATTGATTTTGATATAATGATTCGTTTTTATAAGATGCTTTATATATATAAAGTTATATGAACTTAAGTTTTGAGTATATTTTATAAGGTTTTGATTGAATCCCTTAATAAATGTATATATATAGCTATGTTAAGTAAAGTTGGGTTTTTATAGCTGATAGTTTCTTACTGAGATTTCTGTCTCACGTTTTTAAATGTTTTAATGTTTTTAGGTGAGAAAGTATAAGTATAGAGAAGATTACCGACCGATTAGGCGAGGATTGGAAGTTGTTACTTATTGTTAGAATTATTATTAGAACCATAGCATTTCAATTGTAATGTAATGAAGTTGGTAAATATATTGAGGTTCTTGAATGACTAATGTTGTAAGGATATTGATTTATTTAGAATATATATCTAAGAGGAATACTTGAAAAGTTTGACATTTATGATATTTGGATAATTTGGAGACTCCTAAGTATTGATTGTGATCTTTCTATTTCACGCCCGAAGCCGATTGAGGTCGTCTAGGGTCGGGTGTGACAGTTTGGTATCAGAGCTCTAGATTAAATTCTTCGGATCTAAAGTTGATAGTAATTGAGGAATATGAATATTTGGTGATAGCTAAGAAATAATCGATAGTAATTGAGGAATATTTATATTTGGTGAAAGTTAAGAAATAATTTGGAATTTTTCGAGGATTGAGTAACTAGCTAATGAGGGGTAGACATGAGATTTGATGGTTAGTAAAATATTGGGTATATAAAAATTAGTAAATTATTTGATATTTGGCGACATGGGTTACATACATGATATTAAGTATGACTTGGAGTTTATATTTGAGAGTTTAATAGTTATCTTACAACCATATATATATGAGATATGAGTAAATTATAACTTTGAGCTAGAGATAATAGAGAATTGTCTATATAAGTGTTGCGGGCGAATTAGATTCGTATCTGAATCTTATGATGCATTTTTCGACCAGATATAGGTCGAATCTGTCATAGAGTCCTAAATGAAAGTTCTTTATTTGTGTCTTACGTTTCCAGGGGTTTTTTGAATCGCCTTAATCAGACTCCGTATGAAGAAGTTAGGCTGGAAATGACATCTGTTGGTCTTTTTAGCTATCAACCAGAATTTGGTTTTTGTTTTGATTTCTTTCTCTCTTTATTTGAGAGACACTGCTACTGGTTTACATGATAAATTGGTCTTCTTAGGAATATAGGAAATTGAGGAAATGATAAAGTGATAAATTGAAGATAATAGATATGGGATTGAGATTGAGAAAGATAAAATATTGAGGTTTCATTTAATGAATTTGAAAGTTGATTAATGATTGGGAGATTATAACATGAATTTAGTGTATTATATAATCTTAAGCTGAATAAATGAGATCTGAAATTTAAATTACTGTTTTATTGGTAAACTTCATTGTGTTGAGGTTTAGAATTATTAAGAGTTATATAAATGACGTTTAGAGAGATACCGATGTTAGTGATCAATGAGAAGTAAAGTGAGAGAATATATTAGAGTTCATGATTTGATGATGAGATATAAAAATTTGGTAAGCTTAAATAGTGTTTGAGGAAATAATTAAGATATGAATTTTGAAGACAAATTTTTCTGATCTTAAGCACAGTTTGAGGTAAGCAATTAAGAGATAAATATGATATAAGAGGATATATATGTTGATACTTGAAATTCTGTAGTACATATATTGTTAATAGAAGTTATTTTTAGTTGAAGTTTGTGTGATTATGGTTTAAGTTTATATAAGGATCAAATTGAGTGTTTATAGGTCAAATAAGAAAATCGAATGATATTATAGATTTATTGACTTTTATGGGTGTAAAGATATTATTTGGAGTTTGGAGAAGACAACAAAAATGATTATCGTAATTTAGGTACTCTATCTTCCTTATGGTTTTATGGTTTGGAGAAAAGATTGAAGTTTCGAGGATTATAGTCTAAATTTACATAAAGATCAAATTGAGTATTTATAGATCAAATAAAGAAATTGAATGACATTATAAAATTTTTAGGCTTTTATTGTGTTTGAGGATATTGCTTGGAGATTTCAAAAACTTTCACATTGCGATTTAAGTAAATCGTATTTGTTATCCATATAGTTTGATGAGAAACTTAAATTTATTTGTAGTTATTAATAGGATGTAGGATGATGGGTATACGAATGATCGATATTGATTTTTCTTATTATAAGGATTTGATTATAGAGGTTTTACGAAGATAAATAAGTCAAGGTGATATTCATATAGGAAAGATATTATCGATATAAGGTTTATATTTGATTGATGATGATGATTTGGAGTTCATATTCATTATGATTGGAGTGAAAAATTATAGATATAAGTATTATTATTATGATGAAGTAAGATTATATGCTGATGCAAATCATTGATTAAGATTATTTAAAGGTTAAGAAAAATATAATATCGTACATATTAGTGGTTCAAAAGTGATTTTTTTTTACGTCTATGGAACTTGGAGATAGGTGAAATATATCAAATATATGCAATTGATGGAATCAATTGTGATTTCAATTTATGAAAGTGAGATTTGGTGTATGTTAGGTAGATATGAATATAAAGTATATCATATTATATAAAATTGAATATATGATATTTGAAGTTTTATTGTGGATTTATTGATGATGGAATTGACTAGGTTGAAGTTTAGAGTTACTAAGAGTATATTTAAATGATCATTACAAAGATGTCAATATTGATAAATGATTAAGTTAATGGAAGGAAACATTAGAATTTGTGGTCTTATGATGATTATGAAAAATCTTGATAATTTGAAATAACTTCGTAATCTTGAAAATGGTTTCGGAAGGAAATTAAGATAGATTAGAGAATATGAATTTCGTGAACGAAATTTCTTAAGGTGGGGGAATTGTCACGTCCGTGTCTAAATTTTTAAAATTTATATTTTGATATTAGTATATATTATAATTATTGGGTGTGTGAAGTTAATTTGGTGCTATGGGAAAAGTTTAGAGTTAATTTGATGGTTTTATGTGTAAATTAAAAGTTAGGATCATTTTTAAAAGATTATAGAAAGATAGAGGATCAAACGTGATGTTTGTTAAATTTGAGATATATATCTCAAATCTCAGGCGGTGATATACGATGATCATTTCTTTCTTTTTCTTTTTCTTTTATATTTATCATCAGTTTTCTCTGAACCGTTTCTCCACCGTTTCTTTGATTTACGGAGACCATCCGAATCACTCGAAATTTAAAACATAGCATCCTTATGCATAGATCTAAATCCTAACCGAAGAGTTTTTGAGTTTCGGAAGTGTTTGGAGGGGAAACGTCTTAGACAAAATTTAGAGGAGAATTGAACGGGTGTGTTTTCTTCAATTAGTGACCAAGGTAAGTAACTATCAACTATATTTTGAGTTTTATGTATATGGATATATATATAATCAAAGAATTTTCAGAAATTGATATTTTAGGGTTATGCAGGAATTTTATAAAATTTGGGTTTTTCATGATTTTGCTTTTTATTGTGAAATTATGGTTCAAATAAAGCTATTGACTATGCTTCTATGTGAATTTCAGATTTTACTTGATTATGTTGATTTAAGGTTTAATTTGATTGATTAACTTTGGAATTTTTATTGATTAAAGATTGACATTTTGAATAAATGTGGTTATTTTTACAAAAGAGCTAATTGAAGCCAAATGATTTATGGTTATGAAATAGTTTGGAATTTGATTGTGATAGGAAATTTGAGCACGTTATGATTTTATGATTTTATATCCATCGAGAGTTATCCGGATCGGTGGTTTTATATTTGAAGACCATGTTCAGTGAGGGACATGGCCTGTGTACACAGTCTAAAGACCTATCGGGTAAGGCAGTGAAGTGTTGGGTAAGACCATTTGAGATAGGCAATGTTAAGAGACGTCTCGACTATATATGTGGTTATGGATTGATACTTAAGGGGAGAAATTCGAGGATGGATACATGTTTTAAGTTCATTTGGATTATATTTTCGGTTATGATTGATTTTGATATAAGGATTCGTTTTGATAAGATGCATTATATATATAAAGTTATATGAACTTAAGTTTCAAGTATATTTTATAAGGTTTTGATTGAATCTCTTTATAAATGTATATATATAGCTATGTTAAGTAAAGTTGGGTTTTTATAGCTGATAGTTTCTTACTGAGATTTCTGTCTCACGTTTTTAAATGTTTTAATGTTTTTAGGTGAGAAAGTACAAGTATAGAGAAGATTACCGACCGATTAGGCGATGATTGGAAGTTGTTACTTATTGTTAGAATTATTATTAGAACCTTAGTATTTCAATTGTAATGTAATGAAGTTGGTAAATATGTTGAGGTTCTTGAATGACTAATGTAGTAAGGATATTGATTTATTTAGAATATATATCTAAGAGGAATACTTGAAAAGTTTGACATTTATGATATTTGGATAATTTGGAGACTCCTAAGTATTGATTGTGATCTTTCTATTTCACGCCCGATGCCGATTGAGGTCGTCTAGGGTCGGGTGTGACAGTCACCACTTTGCTTCTTCAGAATTATTTGATGAATATGGAGAGAGAAATAGACACATTTTTTATGAATATTTATGGATATTTATTATTTATTTAAAACAAATATTTATAATATTTATTAATATTATTTGATTTATTAATATTATTTTTAGATGTGATAATTTATATTTTAAATGTGTTTATATAATATTTATTTCATTATAAATATAAAAAGTAGAAAAATACAAATCCGATTAATCCCCAATTAATCTCCGATTAATCTTTTGAGGTCTTGTCCGCCCGACTAGCGTCTAGCGACTTTTTGAACACTAAGCGGAAAAGTTGTTGCCAGAATTGGCTCATAAAAACGGGATCACGATTGGAGACAATATTGGAGGGAAAACCATGGAGTTTGGCGATGTCACGAACAAAGGCGTCAGTGACTACAGCGACAGTGAGGTGGGGGCCTAAGGCAGAGAAATGAGCAGCTTTGGAGAGGCAGTCGACTACCACCATGATGGTTTGTTTGCTTGCAAAAGAAGGTAGATGGGTAATAAAATCCATAAATAAACAATCCCATATTTTGCCCAGAATTGGTAACGGTTGTAAGAGGCCGTGGGAGGCTGTATGGATGGGTTTAACTTGCTGGCAGATAGTGCATTTAGCAATATAGGCTTTGACATCCTTCCGTAAACTAGGCCAATAAAATTGGGCGGCCAAGCGGGAAGTGGTACGTTTAATACCGGCATGTCCGCCTATGGGGGAGTCATGAAACTCATGGAGGAGGAGGTCTTGTAAGGCGGAGTCAGTATGGATTAAGAGACGTGTTTTGTAGAAAATGAGGCTGTTCTGGATGGTATGGTTAGGGTAGTTACCGGGGGAATTTTGGATGGTTTTTAGGAAGGTGGCGAAGGTGGGGGTTTTGTGGTAAAATTGTCGAAGGGCATGGATGATTGCGATGATAGGGCGGGAGACCGCGGTAATATGGTGGTAACTGGGCTCAGGGAGGCGGGATAGGATATCGGCAGGAATGTTTTCACGACCAAGTTTGTAGAGGATTTGGAAATAGAAGCCTAAGAGTTTGACAATCCAGCGTTGCTGGTCGGGTGTTTGAATAGTTTAGGAGAGTAAGGAGGTAAGGGGTTGATGGTCTGTTTGGACAATGAATTTGGTACCGAGAAGGTATTGATGCCATTTGGTAACGGCGGAGGTGAGGGCATATAATTCACCGATGTAAGTGGAAGAGACTTGAAGTTTCGGGGAGAGTTGTTTACTGTGGTAGGCGATGGGGTGGTCATGTTGGGAGAGGATTCGCTCCGATGCCGAACCCGGAGGCATCAGTTTGGACGATGAATGTTTTAGTGAAATCGGGTAGAATGAGGACGGGGGTGTTTGTTAAGGCTCGTTTAAGATCATGGAAGGTTGTATCTGTTTTGGCATCCCAACCAAAGGCGTCCTTGCAGAGCAATTGGGTTAAGGGGGCAGAGATTTGGGCGTAACAGGCAACGAATCGCCGGTAGTAGCCGGTGAGGCCTAAGAAGCCACGCAACTGTTTGATAGTGGAGGGAGGGGGCCATTCATTAACCGTTTTGATTTTATCAGGATCAATCGAAACACCGACGACCGATAGAATGTGTCCCAAATAGCCCAAGGTGGACTTGCCAAACTCGCATTTTGATGATTTCACAAAAAATGAATGTGAATGAAGGATTTCAAATACCTGAGTGAGATGTTGGAGGTGAGTTTCATATGTCGGACTGTAAACAAGAATGTCGTCAAAGAAGACTAAGACAAACTTGCGGAGGACATGCCGGAAGGTGGAGTTCATTTCGGATTAGAAGGAAGAAAGTGCGTTGGAGAGGCCAAATGGCATAACGAGAAATTCGTAGTGCCCTTGGTGAGTGCGAAAAGCCATTTTGTGGATATCGGCGGGGGCAACTCGTAATTGGAAGAAGCCAGCTCTGAAATCAAATTTGGAGAAAACCATAGCACCATGTAATTCATCTATAAGTTCATCAACTGTGGGGGTTGGGAAGCGGTCTTTGACCGTAACGACATTGAGAGCACGGTAATCAACGCATAAACGCCAACTTCCGTCTTTTTTCTTGATAAGAAGGGCCGGGGAAGAAAACGGACGGGTACTGGGTCGGATTATGGCTTCACTAAGCATCTCTGTAATTAATTTCTCCATGATGTCTTTCTGAAAATGGGGGTAACGGTAGGGTTTCACATTGACAGGGTTGGTGTGAGGTAAAAGGGGAATGGAGTGGTCTGAAGAACGGGTGGGTGGTAAACCATGAGGGATGGAGAAGATGTGACTGTATGATTGAAAAAGGGTTGTGAGAGCAGAGGAATGTTCAGGGAAAGGGAAGGATTGATGATGGGGGTTGTGTTTAGTGTGGATGGGGGGTGGACTCGGTCAATGGATACTAAATAGTATTGGGCGGAGGAATGGGTTTGGATATCTCGGGTAAGTTGGGATAGGGACATGGATGATAGGGTCGGGTATTTAAGCCCATGGAGGGTGAGTTGAGTACCGTCATGGAGAAAGCTCATCCATAAAGCCCGATAGTCTAAAAGGACAGGCCCGATGGAAGCAAGCCATTCAACTCCTAGTACGACATCGGCACCATAAATTGGGATGAGGTGGAGATTTACAGTAAAGACAACGGAGCCGATTGTGAGAGGGAGTTGAGGGGAGATGCTGCTGCAAAGGAGAGAATCTCCATTACCAACGGTAACTTTTAAGTGGGCGGCAGAGTGAATGGGCAGGCCTAATTTCTTGGCGACCCGAGATTGGAGGAAGTTATGAGTGGAACCGCCATCGATTAAGATGGTAACAGGGTTGTTGTAGATGGTGCCTTCTAGGCGTAAGGTGGTGGGGACGAAGTGGCCCTCTAGGGCGTGGAGTGAAATAGAGGGGGCGGCTTCGACACGGGGTGGAGGGGTTGGAAATGGGTCAGGGGGATTTACGGCAAGGGTGTCAAAAATTTCGGGAATGTCAGTATCTTCAATGGGGGTAATGTCATCGGCTAGGAGGCAGAGAAATTGGGGGGATTTACAGCGGTGGCCCGGGGAGAACTTATCATCGCAGTTGAAGCATAGGCCTTTGGAGCGGCGGGCGGCCATTTCGGTGGGTGTTAGTCTTTTAATGGGTAATTTCGTGGGAGGTGGGGCGAAGGGTTGTGGTTTGGTTTGTTGGGGCGTGGGTAGGGAGTAAGGTTTAGGGGAATATGGGAGATGGGTAGGGGGTGGACGTGGGGGTGGGGGTGGTTGGTCATCAAATTTCTCCTCTATGAGTTTTGCGAGGCCGATGGCGTCATGAAGTGTGGCTGGTTTTTGGATTAATAGTTCACGACGGATAGGGTCTTTGAGGCCGGAGATAAAGCAATTACGGAGGTTGAGTGAGGTAAGGCCGGTAGTGCGGGAGGATAGGGATTCGAAGGCTTGGAGGTAGGTTTGAATGGTGGTTTTCTGGAAAAGTTTGTAGAGGGAGGCTTCGTGGTTCAGGTATGTGGAGGGGCCGAAGCGAAGTTCAATGACGCGGGAAAAGTGGTTCCAGGAAGAGAGTTGCACCGTGGAATGCATCCATTGGTACCACTGAAGCGCGTCGCCGGACATGTAAAAGGCGGCGATGGTAAGTTTTTGATCGGGAGGGGTGTTGTGGTATTGGAAGAATCGTTCTAGCTGGAACAACCAACCGATAACGTTGTCGCCGGTAAAAAAAGGGAATTTCAAGCTTAGGGAGGCGGGGTTGGGAGGATGTATTTGGTGGTGGTGGGTTGGGATTAGGGAGTATAGGGTGTTTGGATTTGTCCAGGCGGGTAAGAATCTCATTGAGGGTGAATTGAATGGATTCGGATTGGGAAGCTTGTTTGGAAATATTTTCAGAGTTTGATCGCACAGTTTGGGAAACCTCTCGTAATTCTTTGGTTAGGCTATGGATGGATTCTTCGAGGGCTTTGTAACGTGTTTGTATTCCGTCAGCCATGGGTGTAAAGCTCAATGAAAGCACCAATGATACAACCTTCTAAATTAGTAAAAACTGAACCAGAGAAGAAAGGGAAAAGGCAGGGAAGAGGGATAAAGAAGAAGGAGAAGAGAATATAGTAAGAGGAGGATTAATCATTGCCTACCTCATATCTTTTCATTGCATCTATTTAATAAAGCCAAATAACAGAATTCGGTTACAAGAATGCCAGGTCACTAAGGAATAATCATTGGCAGCTTCTAGATGTAATCCCTCAGCTTGGATGGAGGGTGAGTGATTCTGTTGCTTCTTCTTGCAGGAGGATTGTTTGTTGGGCCAGGTTGTGGAATTTGTGGGGTTGAGCTGAGAGTGTCAACGAGGCCCGTAACAGCCTCTTTCTCCGATTAGCTTATGGGTGAAGGTTTGTACTTGTTTTTTCTATTTTAGGGTTTTAAATTTTATTTTTATCAAATGCAAAATGGTTTAATCGATGAAGGGAAAGAGAAGAATTTAAGGTTTTTTTGCAAGAAAAGGTAATCTCACTCTGTTTGGTCTGATGTTTTATTTTGCTGAAGTTTTTGGTATGTTTGCATTTTTAGTGAAATTTTTGGTCTATTGTTGTATTTTGCTCAAATGAGTTGAAAGAAGCTACTGATGGATTCAGAGAGAAGTTCTTAATTGAAGGTTCTTTTTAAAGGTTCTATTGATAGAGAGGACTGTGCCATCAAGAAGATGAATTGAAATGCCTATGAGGAGCTTGAGATTACAGAAGGTAAATTCCATCTCTTCTTCATACTAGTTATTACAAAAATTTGTAAACACCACTAGACATGCTCTGCACATAGGAAATAGATTAAATGCTACTTCTTATGAGCATTTTATCTACACACTGTAACACTAAACCAAGGCATTATTTTGTTATAAGATTTCTCATCTACACATATATACATAACTGTATTTAACTAAGTTTCAAGTTTGTTTGTACTCATCTCTGTACTTTGTTGGAATATATTAACTGCTAACAGATGAATGTACAACATATCATAATGTTGTTATTGATAATCATGATCCGAGTTGTGATGGGTTTGCTTATTTGGTCGGGATTCGATGTGGGTAAAATTGAATTATTTGGCATTAAGACTGGTGATTCCGAAAATGGCATTATTGTTGAGATATGGAATGAGGAGTCTTGGAATTTTTGTTGTTGTGGATAATGCAGAAAATGGATTAGTGGTAATGATAAGAATTATTAAATCCTTAATGTAATTTGGAGGCATGATTAGTTTCCGTTATTTCTAATTAGGAGTTGTCTAGCATTTAATAGATTTTATAGTTGAATTAAGAGCATTAGGTTTGAATTAAGTGACAGAGTATGATCAGCAACATTCCAGCTTTATTTGAATGTTGATTTGATAAAAAGAGGGTACACTTTTCATGTGGGTCTAATGAATTTAATCGTTTCTATAAAAAACGATGCTCTTATCAAGAGCCTTGGCACAACGGTAAACGTTGTTGTCGAATGACCGAGAGGTCACGGGTTCGAGTCTTAGGAGCGGACCCCTTCATGGACCCTCGCTTAGCGGGGATGCGTAGTGCACTGGGCCGCCTTTGTTTTTATAAAAAACGATGCTCTTATCGCGTTCTTCCATTAATTTGTTGTACAAATAGGACTTCTTCATTTCATAAATATTTCAACAATGTACTCGAGTTCCTTTAGTTTTCGTATACAAGTGGCACGAGTGGCGAACCTAAAGGTGTTGTGCTAATACATGAAATATTAGCAACTTTTGTTAGAGGCATTGATTTGTTTTTGCAACAATTTGATGACAAGGTAACAAAATGTGTATTCACATTCTCCTTTTCATGTTTTTCTTTGATCCTTAGAAGTCTCTTGTTATTGTGACAAGCAGTTTTTGGTCCATGTAGATGACAGCATACTTTGTGTATCTATCTTTTCTGCCCTTTGCTCATGTGCTTACCGCGTGATTAAGGAATACTTTTTCAAGAATGGTGCTTCTATTGGCTACTATCATGGAGTATATGAATGAGATACTCTGGTCGCGTACCTTTTTTAACCGGATAAGTAATTTAACAACCTCTTGGCTTGAATTTATGTTTGTTTGAAGGATTTGAATGCACTGAGGGATAGCTGGTGTACCTAGAGTATAACAACAACAACAACAACATCAAAGCCTTAGTCCCGAAATGATTCGAGGTCGGCTAACATGAATCATCGTATAAAACCGTGAAATCAAGTCGTGTCAGCGACACAAATTCGCTCCCTCCACTCCGTCCTATCCACTACCATATTTTCCTCAATTCCCAGTAAACTCATATCACTCTCGATCACCCTCCTCCAAGTTTTGAAAAAAAAATACATGAAGGCATGCTACTTATCAATATATAAGTATTCACACATCAATTCATTTTAGTTGGCCGGTTATATAGACTGAGCGCTTATCCGTATTTCAGGTATACAAACGGCATTAGAGGAATTGAATCCTGTGAGGAGGAGAATTTTCAATGTTTTGTACAAGTAGTAAGTTGCTATCCTATTGATTCTGATGTCTCTTTAACAATGTAATATTCACCTTTTCATGGCCATATCGTGAAGTGTTTGTTGAGCCAGTAAGTGAGCCTCCCTTCTCTCCTTCGGGCTGGTCTTTACCTCTAACGAGTAGGATGAGTTACCTCTCCTTTTGTTAGTTAATTATGTTCTTATTCATGGATAGCTTCCCGTGGCAGCGTACCTCTTTACTTGCAGTCGCTTGTTTTGGAGTCGACAGAACCTTCGACTAGACAAGAGACATCTTCCTCTATGCGAGAGCCTTCTACTCTACCAACATCATTAGGTGGCCCACTTGCACTCCCATCCAATCCATCACATTCACAAACATTGAATCTGTCTACAATGCATATTTTTGTTCCTTGACAGTGCTTACCTCTTGTTCCTTGACACTGCTTACCTCTACATAAGGATCATGTATCTTTAGCATTTTGTTATGATATCTTGTAAGCTAAATTATATGTTTTGATAAATTTAAACTTCAAATACTAATTATTTCTAAATATATTTTTAGTTTTCATGAATATTGTTTATTATGGTTAATTTATTATGAATGTTAAAATATGTTAATAATTGTGTTTGATAAATCTAACTGTAATTAAAATTATAATTATATATAAATAAATTTAAGGTACAATACGTCGCAAACCGACGTTTCTTTCTAATCCATTAGCGAGTAAACATTGCAACTGAGACTAAACGAAACAGTCGCTACAGACTGTGACTATTTTCAAAAATAGTCATCTATCTAACGACTAAGACTTTATAATTGAATGATACAACAACAACAACAACAACAACAACAAAGCCTTAGTCCCGAAATGATTCGGGGTCGGCTAACATGAACCATCATATAAAACCGTGAAAATCAAGTCGTGTCAGCGACACAGATTCGCTCCCTCCACTCCGTCCTATCCACTACCATATTTTCCTCAATTCCCAATAAACTCATATTATAATTGAATGATATTTGTAAGTAATCCGCTAAATTCCGTGTAAACTGAATTAGCTACCGCATCAGCTAGCTAACTAGCTGTTTTCTTTACAATTGAATGATATTTGTCAGTAATCCGCTAAATTCAGTGTAAACTGAATTAGCTACCGCATCAGCTAGCTAACTAGCTGTTTTCTTGAACATAAATGGAAACCAATGAGGTTGTCGTGGGCATGATTTTAAAAACCGAACAGGACCAATCTTCCAGGACAAGCCGGTATCAACCCAGTTCCCTGTCTAAACAAAAATATTGGGCTGGGATAAGTACAAAAGCCCAGCTATCAGTGTTGAGATAGAGAATCTATTTTATAGATAAATTTTCACTATTAGTTTATCTTTTTGTTCGATGTGGGATGAGAATTTTATAAACCAAACTTCAGCTGACCCGCTTAATTTTGTCCAATGCGTGATAACTTAATTTTATGTTTACAATTCTGACTATTCACTTTCGATATGGGACAATTGATTTTAAGTGAAGTTTGGTTATTAATTTTAAAATATTTGAAAAATAAATATACAAATGTTATACATGAAAGGATTAGCTGACATTTTTCCTTTAAATATTTGACACTCTGCCACAACAATTACTTTATCATTTTTTTTTCTTTCAATCTAGCACCACATTTCATCAAAATTATATTTAGGCCCTGTTCTTTATCACTTAATTTCAGTAACAATCAGTTCAGTTCAGTTCAGTTCAGTTCAATTCAATTCAATTCAATTCAATTCAGTTCAGTTCAGCATTCAGTTTCAGCATCCAGTTTCAGTATTCAGTAATTTATCATTATTTATTATATTATTATTATTTATATATAATTTATTATAATTATTATTATTATTTATCTATAATTTATCATTATTTATTATTATTATTATTTATAGTTTATCATTATCTATAAATTAGATAAAAGTCAAGAAATGATAGTTTATTAAAGTATATATGGTTTAATAAAAAAAAAAAAACTAAAGTATGCATCCATGTTTAAAAATTAGGAATTGCATCCATATTATGAATTATTTCTCAAATTTATCCAATTTATCAATGTTAGGGATAAAATTTCACCATTTTAGACGTTAGAGGTAAAATTACTTCTGACCCAAAACGTTATTTTTTCACTTTAACCCTTAATTAAAATAAAAAGTTAAGAGTTTGTATTCATATGAAAATTTGTATTTAATTTCATAGGCTTTAAATTATATATAAATTTGTGTTTGTATGTAATTTGTATTTTTAATTTAAATTATACTTATTTTTATTTAATTTCATAGGCTTTTATCGAGCCAAGATTTTATCATCCCCGGCTTTTATTTGATATTCAATTTAGTTTTATCTTTAATAATATATTCATTTATATTGATATTATTAAATTTATTAGAACCATTATTATTATTATAAGTTCATTAATGTCCAATATTATCATGAACTTTATTTTAAAGTCTAATATCATCATTATTGTTAAGTTCGGTTAAGTTCGGTAGCATTCAGTTAAGTTCAGTAGCATTCAGTTAAGTTCAGTATTCAGTAGTATTCTGTTAAATTCAGTTCAGTATTCAGCAGTATTCAGTTCAGTTCAGTTCAATTCAATTCAGTTCAGTTCAGTTCAATTCAGTTCAGTTCAGTTCAATTCAGTTCAATTTTTTTCAGCGA